>NC_071399.1:88422491-88532406 GCF_022682495.2 Desmodus rotundus | reverse complement strand
GGATGGCCAATGGAGTAGCGGAGCGGTGCGTCACGTGGCACGAGGACGTGTCAGGGGGCGGTGCCTCTGCAGCCCCTGCCCGAGTTAAAACCGGAGTGTGAGAGAGAAAAGCGCTTCAGTAGCGAGAGGGGCTGAGAAAGTGGTGACACTGCTGGGGTGCGGAGGGAGTCCCTGAAACTTCTCCCAACAGCCCCAGGGCCAATCTCCCTTCAGCCCACTCCCCTCTCCGTCAGCTCCTCGGTCCCCACTCCCTGCATCGGGGGTGGGGTGGGGAGCCAGGCCCGTCTCCCGCTGGGACACACACAGGGACCGGGAGCGGGGACGGGACCCCCGAGGCGGGGGGGACGGACCGACCGACAGACGGCCGGGCGCCCGCCCCAGCGGGCAGGCAGGCAGGAGGAGGCGGAGACGGGGGTACGACGGGGAGGACTGGGTCTGGGAGTTTCCTCTCAACTATCGGGGGAGAAACTCCCCGCAGCCGGAGGAAAGACCCAGACGGTGTTTTCCACTCGGGGACCGCGCTTCCCCCGCCCCGCGTAGCGGCGGTCGCTGCCACCGGCGCCTCCACCTCTACCATCTCCTTTTTCTCTTCCACCTCGGGCCCCGGTGTCCCCGGCCAGCACTATGCCCATCTTACTGTTCCTGATAGACACGTCTGCCTCTATGAACCAGCGCAGCCATCTGGGCACCACCTACCTGGACACGGCCAAAGGCGCGGTAGAGACCTTCATGAAGGTACCGACTGACCGAGCTCGGGCGGCGACCCCGGCCCGGCAGCCCACGGGCGGCAGGGGTGGCGGGGAGCGCGGCCGGGGGCGGCGAGGCGGAGGTGTCGGGGACCTGACTGCGGGAGCTGCTGGGCTCGGGGACCCCCTCCCCCACCGCGCGGGCGGGCGGGCGCTGCGAGCCGTGCTCGGCCCGGGCCCGGGCTTCGGCCCCAGGCGGTGTGTAGGAGCCGATCTGTGTGTGGGGGGCGGCGTGGAGGGGTGGCCGCTGCGTGTGCGGTACTGTGGGGGGGGTGGGGGGTGGGCTGCGGGGCCGCTGGGCGCCCCTTCTCCGCCTCGTAACCTCGCCTCTGTGCTTCCCTCTCGCTCGCCCTGTTCTTTCTCCCGTCCCCCACCCGCTCTCCCGCAGCTCCGAGCCCGGGATCCCGCCAGCAGAGGAGACAGGTATATGCTGGTCACTTTCGAAGAGCCTCCCTATGCCATCAAGGTAACAGCCCTCGCCCTCCCCCTTCCCTTCCCTGTTCCTTCCTCGCTGCCCTCCCCACCCCCCCCATTCACCCTTCATTATGCTCCCCTCCCCCACCCGCGGTGCTCTAGGCGCTGAGGTCCTTTCCCCCACGGACTCCCACCCCCTCCCCCGCCTCGGAGCGTCCCGGCGCGGCGCGGAGTCGCGGGGCCACCGCCATCCCCTCCCTAGCCCGGCCCGGCGGCCGCGGCGCTGCGATCAACATGGCCGACATTTCCCCTCCGCGGCGGGAGCGGCAGCAATGAACTGTGGGGGATATTTATTCAAGTTAGCCCCAGTGACAGCGGCCCGGCCGCCGCCAGCCGAGCCCGGGCTGGCGTTAAAGGGGAATCGGCCCGAGGCTGGCGAGCCGGCAGCCCGGCCGGGGGGCTGCGGGGCTTGGGCTTCAGGTTCTCGCGGAGAGGCCGAAGGTCCGCGGGGCAGCTGTCGGTTAACTTCGGAAGTCCTGCTCACGTCTGCTTTCCACCAGCACTTTGCATCCCCACCTTCTGGGTATTAGGTCAGGGAGTCAGTTTCCCGGGGAAGTTATCAGGCAGTTAGGCTGTGTAAAGCTGTAGGTTTATTCTTGGCCCCGTTTGGAAGAGTTTCTTCAGCGGTGGTAAGGTACTGGCACGTTAGTCAATCACACCATAGTGTGAAGTGAAGCAGCCCCTTGAGGAACCACAGATTGTGAAGGCTGGCCGTGTATACATGGCTTTAAAATATGAGAAAAAAAAAATCTTACGTTTTTCTTTTTAGGCCGGATGGAAAGAAAACCATGCAACGTTTATGAATGAACTGAAAAACCTGCAGGCAGAAGGACTTACGACTCTTGGCCAATCCCTAAGGACAGCTTTTGATTTATTAAATTTAAATAGATTAGTAACTGGCATAGACAACTATGGGCAGGTAGGTTGAATATTAAGGTGGAAAAAAGTTGATTTTTCTTTTTGTGGAAAAACCCAGTCCAGTCCAAAAACTATAACATGAAGTACGAGTATAAAACATTTCAGAGTGAAGTTTAAGACGTGCACATAACATGAAAGTGAAACTGACCATACGCATATGGTTTTATGGCCCTTTTTTCTTCTTAAACTGTACTTGTATTGAGAATTAGAAACGGAATTCTTTGCTATAATGTCGACATGAATTTGGTTTTAATACCTTGCACTCATCACACAAAAGGGTAAAACTCACCACACTCAAATTTCTCTGATTCTCTACCTACAGGCAATGTGTCCGTAGTACTTTAACTACTAGTTAAATAGTAGTCTTCATTTCCATATTAGTAAAAATGTGAGAGGAAATCCTTCTGTTTCTTGTATCAGGGTTTAATTTAACCTAACCATATTGTAAGGTAACACTTTCATAGGAGTGCAATAACTGGCCAAATACATTAGAATTTCTCAGCTTTTAAAGCTTATACAATATGCAGTTATGCAGCAAGAATTCTGAACTCGTTCCTGAATTAAATGGCAGGTCCAGTTTGTTTGTTTTATTTATTTTCCTCTAAAACCTTGGAAAGAGGCTGTTCCTTACTCCCTTGCCTCCCACATTGCCACTTCCTCCCTCTACTAGCTTCAATCTGTTTGCAGGTGAGACAAACGCTTTAAATCACATGGTGGTTCACTAGGGAAGAATGTAAGGTAGTCTGTTACAACTTTCTGAGATTGCAGGCCTGGAAAATAAAAGATGTATGTGTAATGTTACACATAGAAGACTATTAAACCAAAAGTTTAATTTTTATTCTGTAGTGCAAAGCACTTAACACAATGATACATTTAGGTATACACTTTGTTCTTTTTGCAAGTTTCATGAGCCACTGTTTTAATGAGTTTGACAAATTTCAGGGGGGAGTAATCTCTTAGTACAACTTGTGATTGATTCATATAGAAAGAAACTGAATTGTTCCTTTGTTCCTTTGGTTTAGAAACGTGTGTATTTTACTTCTCCGGGAAATTTGACCATATAACATTTAAAGTAGTTGCAATTCAGAGTCACTTTGTATCTGTTTTTATGTAATTGTGCTTCTATTGTTTAATTAGGTAAACTTGGCACATTAATCTTTTTGTCTCCCTCCTCTGTGTTGCTTTATTGCAACTCAGTAATTTAGGCAGATTTGCCATGAATTTTTCAGTTTGTTTCTGTGAAATAATGGATTTCTTTCCCTTTCATAGTCGTTTGTCATATGTAGTGCTATAAAGTCTTTCATTGATTAAGATTTTGATCAAAATTTCTTTCAGTTCAAAAACCAATTTGAAACATGCCATTATTTGGTTAGTTAGGGTTAGGATCCTTTTTTGGATGTCAGGTTGTCAATATATAGCAGAACTAATGATTTCCTATTTCTCTGATCACATTTCATAAGTGGGAAGGGCAAATAGACACATTCACTTCCTACAAGCTAATTAAAAATATTTCCTAGGTTATTTTCTTAGAAAAACTGATTATCATGGAGCGACTGAGGGTATTTGTAATTTACACCTGTATTTTCCTTTTCCCAGTTGCCATCTTCCACTGGAAGTCTCTTAAGTTCTTGCTGATAAAACTTACAGAAAGTTTGAGGTGGAAGGTGGTCCTGCTGTGCTGTTACCACTTTGAACAAGAGAAGAGCCTGGAGATTAGGAGGCTTTTGCATTTTAGGATTTATTAATTGAAGAATGGGGAGGGATAATACTTCTCAGCTATTCTGATGAATAAGCAAGGAGGCCAGGAGTAATATGAATGCATAAGTCCTGAAATGGCACATAAAAAATGACACTAGCATTAAACTAATTTAGGAAGCCACAGTTTCCAAATTAAAATGATTGAATAAAGTGTTTAGTGAGAAGAAGACATCTTTCCAGAAGATATTTTTCATCGTAAGATTTGCTCTTACTAATTTAGATAGTATACATTTACAATTCAATGAAAGGATAAATTGTGAAGAATTTTGGATGTCTCAAACGTTTAATAACTGAATTCAGTTCATGTATTTTCTTTTTAATTGTAAAAGTACTTTCTATCTGCCTATTTTCTGTGGAGTACCTTTATTCTGTAACATCAGCGCTTTTGCGTAAACACTTCACTTGGATCAGGCTCTGTACCTGGGATCTGCGGAGCCCACAGTACTAAATACTTGCAAACGATCACAATAATTGAAGGAAATGAGAAAAGGTGAGCTAGGGGAAAGCGTATTGATTTTATAGAGCATCTGAAAGCCTTTGAAGTTCCTAAATAATTTTGTTAAATATCTAAATGTGGGCATGTGTGAGTGTGTGAGTGTGTATGTGTGTGTACGGATTGACCCCCTGCTGCCCCCACATACATAAGTACATACGTGATTTTCCAATAAGCAAAAGTATTTTTAGTACCTTTTTACCTTAATACCTTTTTATATTGCACCTGTTAAATTAGCATACTTCTAAATAAAATGTCTTCGAGATGTTAGCTAGGTTACTGACAGAATTTGCAGGGCCTCAGTAAGGTTAGAGTAGCTAAGGACAAAGAATGATCCTTGGTGAGTGTTTTCCTCAAGCACTTTTTTCCCCCAAGCACTTTGGATATCCTCCTGAAAAATTTTTGCAGAAAACAAACAAACAAAAAAAGCAAAACACACAACACACACAAAGAAGTCCTTATAAATATTTAATTCTGATAATCAGTGCTGATATTTCTACAATCAGGGAACAATGTATAGCTTCTAGTCAATCTTTTCCTTAATTATAGTAGCACTTCATTAAATTGCCTGTTGCAGCTAAATTCGATGTGTGTGTGTGTGTGTGTGTATGTTTTTTCACATGTGTTCACAAGAGTTTCAAAAATAATGCTGACCTTTTGAGAGCCACTGAAGATCTGAACCAGCCTTAATATCTAAAGTTAGAGCACATCTAAAGTTTTAGAAGTCTGATTAAAGTTTTATATGTAGATTGGTTTATTTTTCATTTTGTCCCAAATTGTTTTCTGTCATTGTTTTCAGCATTGTCCCCCAGTGCCCTTGTTGAAGTTAGGTTTAGATGCTAAATATAATTCTGGCCTATAACTCATCAGTTTGGTCACCGGACTGAGTCCAGGCTCTTACGACTCAAAGTGCTAGTGCTCATTAGAGTGTTCCAGGACTTAGAATGGTACCTGACCTGCTACTCTGTCCTGTCTTCTCTGTAAAGATAATCCTTGGCCAGTACCCTAACATGAGATACATGTATGTTTAATTTTTTTGAGGATTTTCAATGCCATTTACTCATTGAAAAATGGTGGCTTTTAAACAAGATCAAATAGAATGAATTTTAGGGAGAATAATTTAACCAATTTTATTCTTTAGCAGAAAATTCAGATAGAGTTCTATAAGTACTTTTTTTCTTATTACCCAAGCAGTTCCATTTAGTACTCAAGTGGTACAAAATACAGGCTTCCTTTTAACGTTGGTGGGTCAAGAAATGAAAACTTGATTCCCATTTGGGTTTTTGTTTTCCCATAGGCTATCAACAAATGTATTAACCACAGCTTGGTATTTATTGACCTACAGACATCTTTTCAAAAGAAAGTAGATTATACTTGAACACACTATTGTGCTGAACGTGAACTGGAAGCACAATGGTGAATTGTATTTGGTAAAATCTTAAGTTCCTGAATATTTTCCCTAAATTTAAAATTGTGATAAAGACATAACATCACATTTACAGTCTTAACCATTTCTGAGTGTGTAGTCCAGTAGTGCTAGGTTCATTCCCATGCTAATCTCGTGCAGCCAATCTCCACAACGTTTTCATCTTGCAAAACGAACTCTATACCCATTAAACAGTAATTCCTCATTTCCTTCCTCCCAGCCTTGGCAGCCTCCATTCTTTTTTTTTTCTATGAATCCGACTACTCTAGAGATACCTCATATAAGTGGAATCCCACAGGACAATTGACCCTTGAATGACACTGGGTTTAGGGACACTGACCCCTGTTTTTGATGCACCAAAAACTCAACTTCTAATAGCCTACGGTTGACTGGAAGTATTACTGGTAACAGTCAATACATTTTGGATGTTACATGCATTGCATACTGTATTATTACAATAGGGTAAGTTAGGGGGAAGAAAATGTTAAAGAAAAGACTAGTGCTGATGGGTACATACTTAATTTTAAAAAAGCAAACAAAAAAACTACATATAATTGGACCCCACACAGTTCAAGCCCACTTTCAAGGGTCCAGTGTATTTGTCTTCTTGTGACTGGCTTATTTTAGTTAGCATGATGTCCTCAAGATTCATACATATTGTAGCATGTGTCAGTGTTTCGTTTTTAAAGGCTGAATAATGCTGTATGTGCATGCCACATGTTGCTTATCCATTCATCTGTTGGTGGACACTTGGGCTGCTTCCACCTCTTGGATGTTGTGAATAATGCTGCTATGCGTGTGGTGTGCAAGTGTGAAAGATCTTGCCTTTCAGTTCTTTTGGGTATATACCCTGAAGTGCAGTTGGATCATGTATGAAATCTCTGTATTTTTGTGGAATTGTGATATTGCTTCCTGTAGCAGTTGCACTATTTTATATTTCCACAGTGCACAAGAATTCCAGTTTCTCCACATCCTCACCAACACTTACTGCTTTCTGTTTTTCTGGTATTAGTCATCCTAAGGGCTGTGAGGTGGTATCTCATTGGTTTATTTGCATTTACCTAATTATTTGTGTTGAGCATCTCTTCGTATTCTGGTTAGACTGGTATATTATTGGCTTTTGAGAAGTGTCTATTCAAGACCTTTGCTAACTTAAGAACCTTTTTTTCCGAGTTGTAGGAGTGACTTAAATATTTTGAATATTAATTTCTTATGAGATATGGTGATTTGCAAATATTTTCTCCTATTCTAGGGTTGCCTTTTCAACTCTACTAATTGTGCCCTTTGGGTCACAGAAGTTTTAGTTTTTGACGTAGTCCAGTTTATCAATATTTTCTTTTGTTGCCTGTGCTTTTGGGGTCATATCCAAGCGATCATTACCAAGTCCAATGTCTCTGAAGCTTTTCCTCTTATTTCCTTTTAGGAGTTTTAGGTCTTATATTTATTTAAGTTTTTAATTCATTTTGAGTAAATTTTTGTACTATTTTAGGGTAAGTTTCCATCTTTCTTTTGCAGGCAGACATACAGTATTCCCACCTCCAGTGATTGACTGTCATTCCCTGCTCAGACCCTAGCAAGCCCCTGATCTTCCAAGCCTCCTACAATGATTTTCAATAATTAGTATGGGCTGATAGGGGACTTTACAGGCAAATTTGCATAAATGTTTTTTCTCCATCTTGATTTAATTGTGTAAAAGAAGGGGTTGGCTAGGGATGTGAAATTTGGAACCCCACCCCTGACCTTAACATTTATTTGCATTATTTTGTATCATTGGGCAGGCAGTCCCTTTCCCACCCTGTCCCCCTCTGCTGCTTCCTATTCCAAATTGCCAATAATGAAGCCATTGCACCCTTATTAAAGAATCAACGAGAGGGTTAAGTGAGGTGATAGAGTACGATGTATTTTAAAAATTACGAAGTGTTTGCTCAGTAAGACACAAAGCATACTTTTTTGATCAGTAGATTATTTACCTCTAGTTTTTCATTATTTTTCAGCTTAAAATTTGAAATTACAGTTTTAAAAATCTAATGATATTTAAAGCTGACTTTTGTTACATGATTTAAAATCTATTAGTGGTATATTAAGTGTATATTTTTTTCTTTGGCTTTGTATTCTTTTTGGAGAAGCAGTGTGAAAAGTAAATACTGTAACTCGGCCAAAGTTGTCATAATGGCAATTGATAAGCACGGGGTAGTGTACAGAGGTAGTGTTTTAAAAAAAAAATTTAAGTGAAAGCTGGATGTAAATAATTCAGTAGGTAAATCAGAAAGTCATTGTTTTGCAGGAATAAAAGTTAGAAAAGGAACCCTGAAGAGACAAAAGCACACGCTTTAACATTGTTTCAAATAGGGAGCTCCCCCTAGTGCATTTAAATCGAGATTTATACAAGTGTGATTTGCAGGGAAGCTTTGAGGGGCACATCTGTTGGGTAAATCAAGGGATATTTTAATAAGGTTTGACTGAGTTCAAAGTAGGGTAAAAAGGATATGATTTATTTGCCATTGAGCATTAATTTTAAAGGTGGTAATTTAAAAAATTTGAAGATTTTAATTTCTTTGAAAACACTAGCTCTAAATTTTCTTCTTAATTTTACACTCTAAGTCTGTTTTCTAAAGGGTAAAAAACCACTCTGTCATGATCTTTCAAAAGAAATAGAAAAAGAATAAGGACATTATTGCATTCTTAATTAGGAATTATTAAAAAGAAATAACTACAAAAGGCAAAAATAATAGGTTCCATTTCTTAAAGAGAATTTTATTTTTCCTTCATGAAAAATAATTGTCAGTAATTATGTATTAAACTACGTACAACTGAAAATTAAAAGGCCAGTAACAAATCTAATATTTGCATGAAAGAATTCACTTATTCAGATATTTTGAATTAAGGCCATTTGTGGTCAGACTTAGCTAAAAGGATAATTTATCCATGTTCATGTCATGGATTTCTTCAGTGAGGTTGCACAATATTTTATAGCTTGAGGTTTTCCTAAATATTTAAAGTTATTTTTAACCAGCATAATTCTGTAATCCTTCACCTAAAATTGTTTTGGTGGACTTTTTATTTATTTATTTTGGTTGATTACATAAACCAGCCATGTATTTTTTTTTTAATTAAAAAATTTCCTCATATGAACTTAATTTTTGTTTAACCTTATTATTAACCTATTTGGCTTAAGCATGGTCACGAGACCATAAATAAAATACTGAAGGTTTTTTTTGGTTTTGTTTTAGGTTGTATTTATTCCCAGATCTCTCTTCTTCCACCAGCCTTTTATTGAGATAGAACTTAGTACCCAATCCTAAGTGTGAAACTTGGTGAACTTTTATATACACTTTTTTTTCTGTTGATTATATATTTTATTTAATCTGATATAAACAAAATATTCTCATTTCCATATGTGATCATTACATATAGACTCCTGAAAAAACCTGAATTTTTGCGTCTACTGACAACTTTTCTTCATTGGACTTTCTATAGGTACTTTGTTGTGTTTACTGTTTCACAGGGCTTAGGAATTCAAAGTGATGTTAGAAGTTCACTGCATGTCTTCCATTTTATAGATGGCAGTAAGGCCTAGCAAAGCAAAATGCTTAATTTCTTTATATTTCTGAACTATTTTAAAGAATGCAGTTGGTTATGGAATAGTTATGCAGATTTTATTAGTAATTTATATAATATTTAAGAATACATTTTAATTAAAGGGGTAAGCAGTGGATCTGAGTCCTTTTTTTGCGGAGTATGTTTATAATTCTCCAATGAAATAGGCATCCTTTAGCTTCCTCTGAAAACCAGGCATCCTTTTGCCAGTATGTTAGATTTGGTCTTATAACACCCTCCTAACTCCCCACTCCTTTGTTTGGAAAGACATAAGAACATAAATGTGGAGGATAATTGATAGATTTTTTTCTTTTCTTTTTTTTACCATTAGTAGGCCCAAATGCTAATTTATGTATATGTATAATTGCACTTTTTGATTTTTTATTTGATAGTTTATTACATTTTTCATATAGTTAGTTAACATAGGGCTGTTAACCTAGTCAGTTAATTAAAATTAATTGACTTTTTCACTGTGGTATGCCAGCCAGTATTAGTATTATAATTATAACTTTTTGCTTCGGACAGTCTTGTAATTAGTTAATGTATATTTCTTTTCACGTAAGATAATTTTGAAATACTCTAATCACTGTGTTTTTAAGATTCAAAAAGATCTGTTTGGCTCTGTGTATTCCCACTCCACCCATGAGTTCCTGACAAAGTCTTATCAGCCTTAGTTTCTCTATAAGAAAATAGGGTAAAAGGGTCTGTCTTGCAGGATTGTGGTAAAGATCAAGGGAAGTACAACACAATTTATTATTTTAACACGTATTACTATTGTTTGAATTTTTATTTGAATTTAGAAAGTGGAATCATGGTACATAGAGTATCTTGTCCAGTTTGTTTTCGAACAAGCGTGCGGTACTGAAAGAGCTGCCCCATCAGAGCTGGCTGTGCCGGACGCTGCCACTCACTAGCTGACGTAGTGCTGACAAGTCCCAGGACCTTACCCAGTGGCGATGCTGCCAATCTTGGAAATTTTTTATAAGAATTAGAAGTAACATATATTTTTACAGAAATTTTATTTAGACTGTTGTTGGGAATCCCAAATCTAAGCTCGACTGTAGAAATAATATTTGTTAATTATCTAGCAAAGTGTCTGCTTGGTACATGGTAGGAATTTAGATGATGATGATGATAATCATCCCTAATAGTATGGTAAACACTTAACAGGATTAAAGCTTTCTAATATGACATTTTTGAGGGGAAAAAAGAGTTGTCATAATCCATCACAAGAAGCTTAGAATTAGCTATTTAGTTGTTGCAACTAAAGTAAAATCACCTGCCATAGGGACACATGATTTTTGGTTTTGAACTGAATCTCTATAGATTGCTCCAAAAATACTTACTTGTTGGTGTTACAGAAATCTTTTCCCCAAAATCAGTTTCTTGTTCAAAACCAGTTTAATAATAGTGAGCACTTAAAGAAACTTTCTGATTTTCAAAGCAAGAAGGGTTTTAAACTTCGAGGAAATTTAAATCTGAGTCCATTGCTAGGGCTTTGTAGCAGTATATTTTAAAATTCAAGTCCATGATGGTTGGGATAAGGTGAAGGGAGGAGGTTTTTGTATAGAACAAAGGCCCAATGCAAAAAACGTGTGATCCCTTTTATTGTTTGTAATGTAGATTTATTGTGGGGAAAACATAATAGGACAAGCCTTTTAAAGATTTTTTTATGTGACAATATTTCTTTTTTAGGGTATATGTGAGTTGAAATTTGATTGTTGGTATATCGAGAGATACTTTCTCGTAAACTGTATTTTAATTTATAATTAAGAGGATTGGTTGTACTAAAGGACAAATTTATATCAGCCTAGTAGTGTCTTACCACTAGTCTCTATGGACACTTGCTTTTTTAATCTGTGTCTTAAAAGGGTATGATGTTTTAACATTTTTTATCCATAGTTTTGGCCAGATGAACTAGGGGACTCGTGGTGGCCTTTGGAAGAATCGTATCATCTAAAATAGTTTATTGTAGAAATTAAAATAGTTCTTCATAGTTGAGAAAAAGTAATTGTAGCATTAGCTGTTAAGTAATTAGTTTATTACTAGTAAATTTCAGGATTAATGCTAGCATGTTAAATGAATACTTTCCTTTTGTCTTAAATTTGATAAACCTAATTAGATATTAGGAAACACCAGCAAGGGCTTCCAGGTATTCTGTAGTTTAAACACTGGAAGCATCCAAATAATTATTCTGAAAGTTTCAAAACAATAGATTATTATTATTTTTAAAGATTTTATTTATTTATTTTTAGATGGAGGGGAAGGAGAACGAGAGGGAGAGAAACATGAATGTGTGGTTGCCTCCGGCATGCCCCCTACTGGGAACCTGGCCCAAAACTCAGGCATGTGCCCTGACTGGGAATTGGGCTGGCGACCCTTTGGTTCGTGGTCCAGTGTTCACTCAGTCCACTGAGCCATACCAGCCAGGGCAGGTTATTACTACTTTTGACAATAGATTATTTTTAATCACTGGAATTGAAGATGATTGACTATGCAGTGTTCTGTGAAGGGTTGGCTCTAGAAAACCACAGTGGGTGATGTTACAAAGGCTAGATGTAAAAGAAAATGGCAAGGTGTAGTACTTCTGGATTGTCAGGAATAAGCAAGACGATGTCTTGGCCCCTGGTGATGCCTTAGCTATGATGGTTCCTGATCATAGATGTACTTTGGCAGGTAATAACTAATGTAAAATGAATTTCTTTTGTTGTGCAGTTTTAGTTGTCAATCCCATTTCTCAAATCAGTAAGTTAGAAAGAAAAATCAAGAGATTACCTCCAGAAAATTGGGCCACAATCAGGTAGCAAAAAGAGTAAAGGTCTTTATATCTAAATTTTATTGTTAACCCATAATAGATAAGGTGTTAATGCCAAACAAGATTTCTCTATTGAATGTAGATCCAGTGAAAAAATTGTCTTGTCATGTTCTTAGAGCTCCCATTTTTGTTAGCGATAGCTGCAGTCTAAAACGGGACAGTCTGCAGTCATCCGTATGTGACATCTACTTTTTCATGAGGCTCACTTCTAAGGTAAAACCTTGGTGGATTTATATGTGTACTTAGGAAGGCTTATATAAATTTTTTTAACAGTAGTTCCAAATATGTGGATAGTATTTTATTTCCCCAAAATGTAAAGTACTTTGAAAATTTTAAATCTGCATACACTTGGGAAGGTATTTAGCATAAGCATTTATAAATGTTTTAATTGGTATCTAGCAAGAACAGATTTCTAGAAACTCATTACTTGTGTCTGTGTGTATACATATATATGTATATATGTGTATCTATATGTATATACACATATATACACACGCATTGAGAGCATATACACACACACGCACACACGTAATGGATTTAGAGAAATTTAAATATTTCCTAAAAATCTTACTGAAATTAGATTATCACTCATTCTAGAAAATGAAAAACCATATTTTTTACAAAACAGGGACCCTTAACATTAATCTCATTATGATTTATTTAATTACATTATTTTCAGGTTGGCCTTCAGCTGTAGCATATGGGAAACAATAGATTCAGTTTTCCCAAGAGCTTATCGTTAGTTTTTTCCCTTTATTAAATTGCATGCTTTATTGCTAACTTCACTGATATGCAGCACTTATTAGGTAGTTTCCTCTCATTTTCAGTTGCTCTCCTGAGGATACTTAACGTAGAATGTTATGGTAGAATTCCATCTTTTTTGTAGGACAGCTGTTGTGTGTGTGAATGATTCTTTTGAGAGCATACTCATGTTTGTAGTGCGGATGTCTTTAGAAGGAAGTAACCATAATGGTTAAAGATGTGACTTAACCAGACTTTTGCAAAGGTAACATCTGTAGGCTTAGTGGTAATCAACAACCCAAGTAGAGGATTAATCTCAGTAAAATAGGCAGATCCGTATGATTTTTTGGAGTCAGATTAATTTTCAGCATCATGTTATATGACTTCACTTGTCTTTGAAAATATGTCTTCATCTTGGCTTCTATATTTTCCTTTTTTTGCCATGTTTCTAATGTGTTTATTATTACGTGCATTGCTGAAATAATATTTTCCCAAATTAATATATTACCCAATACAATAAATATAATAAATATATTAAGGTCTTTTTCCAGAGTGTTAGTATTTCTTAAGTAAAATTATATTTCTGATAACACTCATTATTCTTTTTATGCCAATATGAACACTATTTGGCTGATGATACTTTTAAACACTGCCATAACCAGCTATTTATTTGTTAGAGTAATCTTATTCAAATTTTATATTCCAGTTCAAATGTAGAACTCAAATTCTGTGAAATTATTACATATTTAATATGTTAAACATTGAATTTACATGACTGCCCTTTGATGCAGTGTACTTAGTCTTATGAATTGTTGAGTTCCCTTAGCAATTTTTTTCACACAGTTTTCGAGTTCTTATAGTTAGTATTTTTTGCATCATTACTACTTGGTTTATTATTTAAATTCTAGGATATTGCTCCTTTGTTACTGTATTAAAATGAATATATGAGATTCCTGATTTTGCTTGCCTTAATTTTCCGTCTATTTTTAATGCTGTTATGTTTTTTTTTTTTTAATCTTCACCTGTGGATATATTTAGAGAGGAAGGGAAATAGAGAAAGAAAGTGAGAAACATTGATGAGTTGCCTCCCTTATGTGCCCTGATGGGGGATCGAACTTGTAACCTAGCTATGTGCCCTGACCTGGAATCAAACCTGCAACCTTTCAATTTCTGGGACAGTGCTTCTTATGTTATGGTTTTAACATAAGAAATTCTATGGTTAGGTAAAGGAACTGTATTGGCACACGATTGTATAGTGGAACTGCTTGAAACTAAAAGTACATTTCTTTTAATATGGAATTTTAACATTTTTAAAGTATAGACCTGAATATATTGTAAGATACTAGGTTTTTCTATATTAGCAGGATTTTAAAGTTTTATTTTTCGATATTAATCACCTTTTGATTTTCAACATTACTTGTTTTGAATATGTAGTAAGTGCCCTGGTTTAAAGTTTTAAGCACTGTAGACAGTTACACAGTTGCTCATGTCCGCGCTTCAGAGGCAACCATGATCAGTCAGTTTGTAACGTATCCTTCAGAGGTCTTTTGTGTATGGTCAAGGTGCTAGTTATGTTTAAGGCACTAATTTTTTAAGATGAGTATTTTAGAGTTTTTATTTTGAAAGACTCATTTACACCATATCACTTGAGCTCTTAACAGAATTCTTGCCGAATTCTAAAACAAACAAAATTTGTAATTCTGGCCTTGGAATATTGGGTTAAATGTACGCCTGTCGGGTCTTTATTGACTTAAATATTACTATATTTTGTTTGGAATGTGTAATTAACCTGTTGTATATTTATCCCTGTGATATAATGAACCTCCCCATTCTTTCAAAAAGAGCTAAGCAGTATTAATGACAAGGAATTATTAAATAGAAAATATAATTAATTAAATATAATTAGGACTCTGATTTCACATATCTTACTACTGTAGTTTTAGGCTAAAATAAAAACAATGGAACTGGTTTAAAGAAAAATATTAAGTATGTAAATAGTAGTACAGGTAATAGTGGTACTGAAAAAAGATTCTGGCTGTGCCGTGCAAATGTCGAAAGTCAGCAATACCGAACTGAAGAGTGTCAGTTTAGTTCTCCTGCAAAGTATGGGTTAAAAGCTTATTTTCCCAATTATGTGTAGTTGTAATAATAATCATTATTATCATTATTATGACTAGTCAGTCATTGGATGTGAATTGTATCCTCAGATACTTTTAGAAATAAGCTTAAAGTAGAAGAATATTATGTTTAATATTAAAGTGTCTACATTTATATTTTTCTTATAGAATCTGAATTTTGAAAAATTATGGAATTACATAAAAAGTTTCTAAAAGGAATATGAGGTGGTTTCTTATTGTTACCTCTTTATTATCTGTGGTAATAGAGGAAAATAACGATAGATAATGCAGGCTTCGTTTCATATTTTTCCTGTTTAAGTAGATTCTACAAAGATGTACAGAAAGATAACCTGAGGCTCTAATCTAGAAACCTAACCATGACAAAGGTGTTAGCAGCAGTCCTGCTGAGGACTCGCGGAGTGCACGTTTGAGGAGCTGCATTGGTATTGCACGCACTTCTCAAGGCAGCCCTTTCCTTCTTGGAAAAGGGCTTCCAGCTTGTTGCTTCTGTTACTTGAAAAGGAAGTTTCAGGCTGAAAAAGCGTGGGCTATTTCGGAAGTTTTTGATGTTCTTTCTGGGTGATACTCTTTAGCCTAGAAGTGTTTGTTGATTGCTATTGACTGTAGCTTTCCTGGCACATAGCAAAATAGCCAGGTAGTGGGAACCAGGTGAGGGTTCACAGAAGATGCTGCCCCTGGGGAGCCAGAATGCTCACCCTCGGTGTGCACTTCCCCAGCAGGAGCCTGAGTCACGGAGAAGTGGGGCTGGCACAGGCCGGTGCCATCCTCATGAGATTGTTCAAAGAACTGGGAGGAAAACTGGAGCCTTTGGTCCCACAAGCAGAGCAGCAATGACCGGTTTTCTGAATGCGCAGAGTTGCCTTCCTTTTGTTTCAGAAGATAATAGCTAAGACCTGTTTAAGGGTATAGTAAAAGGCCCCTCCCCCCAGTCTGTTGACAATTTGGGGGTAAAATTAAAAATTCTGAGCCTTCGAGCCCTGGCTGGGTGGCGTAGTTGGTTGGAGTGTCACCTGTACACCAAGAGGTTGTGGGTTCCATCCCCAGTTGGACTGTGTACAGGAGGCAACTAGTCGGTGTTTCTTTCTTACATTGCTGTTTCTCTCGCTCTCCTTCCCTCTCTCTAAAAAATCAATGAACATATCCTCAGGTGAGGACTAAAGAAAAATTCTGATTCTGCACATCAGGCTAATTAATATTTGGAGAGAAATTAGCCTTATTTTCACATTTTCAAAATGTTGGCAAAATGTTTTAACATTTCAAGAGTATTTTTTTGGTACAGAAATGAACTAGGTTCTAGTGGATAAGTTCTACTTATTTGAGTTATATTCTTTAAGTTTTCTCATTGGTATAAGCCTTAATTGAATTGTTTAACACTGTAATATTTTAAAATTATTGACAGAACTTAAGTGAAAATTTTTACTTTATAAAAACTTACCTGAGCCTTTTGACCAATATTAAACTCAAATTTTATAAATGACAGGATTTCCATTAGCAAATAGCTCTAGAGGTAGGTTTTATACTTTGCAGTATATTTTCTGGTGACATACCTAGATTTCTTTCCCAGAACCATCGCTTTCAGAATAAAACATCTTGAGTTTAATTCGGCTAATGGCAAAAGTAAACTTATAGTCCCTCTACTGGCTGTCTTTGTTGTAGCAGAGGTTATTTAATTCTTTTTTGAGGTCTTATAACTAAGCAAAAGTTTGTTTATAATTACTTTATGACCAAGGTGAATTTTGAGGGAAGTTCTAATATAGGTGTATGGACTGTGTCCCAGTTGAGTAACTTCATAAACATAATTACTGAGAATAAAAAGTTTAAGAAGTTACAATTATAGGTAAAGATTTGAGAGTACCTCACATAAACAGGTTGAATGAAATGGTTGTATTTTTCTTTACTTTTTTCTATCTTTAATCTTTATCTGAATTTTCCAAAATTTAAAGCCATGAAAGAACTTAATATTATTTTATTTCATATTTCTGTGCTTGAGTGACAGACATGAACGTGAGTGGACGGGGATGACTGGACAGATACAGGAGGGAGGAGCGGGACACCCTTCTAGCTCAGCGAATTCGTGAGTTATGTGTGAAGTTTGGGAAGTACTTGTTTATATTGAGGCGAAGGTAGCATAGCTGTATTTTTCGAAGCTTATTGAAGTTTTAGCAATTTTAAAAGGTTCTGTGAACTAGGGCAGGTTTCTGTTAGGCTATATAATTAGTGAATAATGAATATTTTAGTGCCCACCTCTTTTTAATATTTTGTGCTTAGGGCTAAGGAAGAAATATGACAAGATCCTTGACTTCACTGTATTTGAAACACACAAAACAATAGCAAATAACACAAGATGATGGGTTTTTAAAAATTTGTAGTAGAAATACAACAAAATTTACAGTTATAACCATTTTTAAGTGTCGAGTTTAATAGTGTTGAATATCTTTGTTGTGCAAGGTGTTATATATTTAAATTAAAAATAATTTGTTACGGAGAGAGGATAAATGTTTAGGGAAGTAGCATTCAAAATGTACTGCATGAAACCACTCCAAATCCAATTTTACTTAAACATTCTATTTACCTATATTTTATTCTATTTATCTGTTAAAATATAAGCATACTATGTTTATTTAACTTAGGTTTGGAAACTACTAATATCAGAATTTGGAGAAGGAAAAGGGTGTTAATTATTCAAGGCTGGAATAATCCGGGAAAGTTTCATGGAAAAAGAGGAAGACTTAGACTGGACCTTAAAGATTGATTAGGAATTGGGTGGGTTGTGGGCAGGGAAGAGGAAAAGCATTCCACTTTAGGGAACCAGTCAGAGCTCAGAGATGGGCATGAACACTGCCTGTTTCTAGGTCCATGAGAAGACCTGTATTATTAGAATTTATTATTTATGTTGGGGGTAAATGATGTGAGAGGCATTATAGTGTAACATTTCCAAAAATGTATTCTATTTCCCATGGATGGGGAAGGGAAGGTAAATTCATATTTTTTCCTACAAGGCTTCTGTAACATTTGAATGCTACTGTGCATTCAAAGTCTTCTAGAGGTTATGTCCAACATATTTTTTTAAATTTGACCAGAGGAAGCTTTCTTCATCTGGATACCAGTTTGAAAAATGTATATGCCACTTAGAAGTTGTGTAACTTGGTCAAGAAAGGGTACCAGGCGCTCCACTCGAGTCTTTATGATGATTAGGTTATAATCACAATTACTATATGTAAAAAGTGTTTGTAAATTCAGCAGATGTTGAATATGTACTGTGTTATGCTAGTGATGAGACTTTTAGAAGTGTGTAAGGGAAAGGTTATAGAACCATAGAATATTGCATGCGTGTAAAACCCTTCTGTGTGCTTGCTAGTCTGAGCATGGTCTGCGCACACTGGCATCTCCTAGCCTGCAGTCTTGTTGGAGATGCAGAACACTAGACTCCACGTCAGACCTACGAATTAGAACCTGCATTTTATCAGGTGCTTCACATGCACAGTAAAATTTGTCGTGTGCTCTTCCACATCATCTCCAATAAAACTTCATTCTCTTAGACATGGTTAGTCGCTGAGAATTTGATGCCTCCATTTCAAACACCAGGTTTACCCTCTTGAAACTTCTGCCCTTTGGTTACAGTTTTGCGCAGAATGTGCTTAATATCTCCAATGAGAGCCATTTATGTGCAAAAGATAAGCTTATGTGTATATGAGCGTCTCGGAAGATAGGTCGCCTAGAATCGCTTGAGAATGGCCTGACCCGACATTTGGGTGGAAGGTGGTTGGTAACGCTCCTTAGGTGGAGTGCGTTTGAGAGCTGTAAGCCTTGTGTTCCATTGTCACTGCTGCTGCTGTTTCTGTGCTCTCCGCCCAGCAATTTAAGTAACACTCTTTCTTAATTTTAACTTTTCATGTTGGACTATTACTAATTTTGCTAAGCCCAGAGTAGCCTTAGTGTTTGCGTGGAACCAGCTCTTGGAGCCCTTCCATCCATCTACCTAATCACTTGGTGGGACAGTTGATTACGTTAGAGATTGAATTACGTGGTGATGTTCGCCTACTATTTTGCCTGCCTTTAAAAGAAGTTTCTCAGAAAATATTATCTTTCTATTCTTTCACTTTGTAATATCTACATATGTTGAATTATTAGAATTGAACTATTAAATCCCCTTTAAGAAATTAAGTTCTTTTAGTTACATAAATATAAATGCTCGCTGTGAATTAAAACAATGTAGGAAAAAATGAAAATCTACCTGATTGCATTCCTTTAAGGTCATCTTCTGTTTAGTTTGTTTCCTCTTAATTTTTTTAATGTAGTAAAGCTATATATCATATGCAAAATTTAACAATGAAGAAGGGGATTTATGCACTGTTCTGAGAATTGACTTTTTACCCAGAAAATTTAAGCTAATGTCTAGACCTTAATATAATTAATGTGTTTTTTGACATTAGGGAAGAAACCCCTTTTTCTTGGAACCAGCAATAATTATTACAATTACTGATGGGAGCAAGTTGACTACTACCAGTGGAGTCCAGGATGAGGTAAGTTATGTTTCTGTCAGCATGGATTATGAAAGTGAAGTTAAAAAGGCTTTGTTTTTATATGCACGGCAGGGTATTGAATACCTTCTGTAGAAGCTCTTTGGTTGTTTGCTGCACGCTAGAGCCACCTGTGTCCTGGTGCTCATGTGCCTTCTCTGTTGTCTGTAGCAGTGCTCTCTGAGTTTTCTTGAGTAGCAGTCCCTTCTGTGAAAAAATTCTGAACCTACCCCAGCCTGGTTATATGTGTAATTCTGAGTTTATGTGAGGGTGACAGTATCAGCTCATACAAAACATTTAGTAAAGTTAATTCTTATTTTCAGGTTCAAAAAATGAGGACAGCATTCTAATAATTTCTTCCCATATTTGAGTGGATTGCCACATGCACTCCACTGTGGACACTACCAAACTAGAGTATAGCAAAGCCGTGAGGAGGTTAAGACTAGGAAAAGTGAAGGTGTTCAGACATTTTTATTCTAAGTCAAATATTCTATAATAATTATTAATCTTATTTACTCTCTATTAGCAAAAATTATGCAAAATTGGTTTTGTTGGTGTGATAGGGTGAATACAATAGAATTATTTTAACTTTAAGCTGTTTTTATTGTAGTATATGAACTGCTCTTGAACATTATATTTATTTTTTAAAGTATGTTATAGAAGGGAGATGGTGTAGACTACTCTACTGTTTGTATTCACTTTAGAGTCTTAACTTTAATTCTCACTATATTTAAAAAGGGTTTGATTAAGTAGGAAAGTGTCATTTTTAAGTTCAGTAATTTTTAGCAATACTTTTTATGTGTGACATTGTGGAATGCAAATTAGACTTGGCGTAAGAATATGTGGATTTTAGCCTTCCTTCAGCTACTTTCTATTAGTGAACTTTACGATCTCTTGTCCATGAAATAAAGATGATAGTTCATGCCTTACCGCATAGGATTGTTGGAAGACCGAATGAAATGATGTATGTGAAAGTGCTCGGTGGGCTGTGGAGAGAAGAACGTGTTTTACTGTGAAGCACTGGAGCCAATAAGGGATTGTGATTTCCTGATTTTGATTGGGGGGAAGAAAGCCAAAATTGTTTTGTGTGAGCAGTTGAAGTTAAAGGGAATTAAGGCTGTAATTCATGGAGTTAGAGCTGAAAACTTTAGGTAGATTAAAATGCCATCAATTTCTGAATATCGACTTTGTACTCTGCTACTTTGCCAAAACACTTATTATTAGGTTGAGTAGTTTTTTGGTGGAGACTGTAGGAGTTTCTCTGTACATTATCATGTTGTCTGCAAATAATGACGGTTTTACTTCCTCCTTTCCAGTTTGGATGCCTCTTATTTCTTTTTCTTGTCTGATTGCTGTGGCTAGGACCTCCAGTACTATGTTGAATAGCAGTGGTGAAAGCAGGCACCCTTGTGTTGTTCCCGATCTTAGTGGGAAAGCTTTTAGTGTTTGCCTTTTGAGTATGATGTTGGCAGTAGGTTTCTCATATGTGGCCTTTATTATGTTGAGGTAAGCTCCCTCTGTTCACACTTTGCTGAGTGTCTGTATCATAAATGGGTGCTTATTTGTTTTAAGGCAAAGTTTTATTTAGGTTATGTAGTTGGAACATAGGCCTGTGAGTTGGTGGTTTTCGAGTTTAGGAAAGTCTTTGATCCTATGCATGTTTGGTTTGCAGTGTCCCAATAAGACTCCTCTTCTGGGGCAGAGACAATGTACCTCTGATGTGCATATTGTTGAAGCTTAATTTTTGCTAAAATGTTGGGAAGTATTGGTTTGTTCTAGCCCAAATAGTTAAATTACATTACTCATTTTAAGGAGCCTTTCAGTTCATAAAAAGCATAAAGATGCTTCTTGTTTTCCTCTTTGTGTTTGTGTGTGCACGGGCATGAGCACACACGTGTGCTACATGTGATCTGTGTTGTAATTTCTTCTCGTGAATAGCAAACAGAATTTTTCCTTCATGTCTCTTTTTCTTCAGCTCTCTTAATCTTTGCCTTTGGCAGAACTTGATTCTTTTTCAGATTTATTGAATGAGTGAAAATGTCAGTACTTTTCACATTAGGTATGAGTGTATATGATTTTCGATGCCTGTGGCTGCCATTGATGTGACCTATTACTGTTTGTGCAGTTGTGCCTTCCACCCGTACGATACATTTTGCTCCAGAGTTACACGATCTCGCATGGTGTATTACATGTGTTCTGTTAGTGCTGTTTTTCAGGAATAAGTGTTCCTGCCGCCTTAAAATCATCCTTATGGCATATAAGGAAACTTTGAGTTCATTTAGTCATACTGTTTATTTTAGAAATGACAAAATTGAGATCCAGGGAGGCAAAGTGATTTGCTAAAGGTTATAACATTTGTTATTTCCAAAATGTGGATTAGAATTTATCTGACTTCCAAAGACATTCCAGCCCCATCAGACCAGTGCTTTTTTCCTGATGTATCTTCCGCCTCTCTGATTCTGTGTTTGTGTGCTTTTAAAATTTACCTCCTATTTACCTGATTTCCTTTTTGTTTACTTGAGCTTTCTCTGCACTTGTGATGAAGTAATGTGTTCCTATTCACTTGGTGTACCTTGAATGACTATGATAACCCGGGCAATGAGGATAACCAAGATAAGTAGGGTGGATTTCTGGTACTCAAGTTCACAGTCTCATGGGGGAGATCGCTTATTAAATGGCTTTATGAATGCTGCAGTGGAGGTCCATACTGAGTGGATCCGAGCACTAACGGGGGAGGGGAGGGTTACTATCACCTATCTTGTGTGTGTGTGTGTGTGTGTGTGTGTGTGTGTGTGTGTCAAATTCTATGTAATGTGATTTTTGTAGTCATTTAATTTTGATTGAATTCAAGGATCTTGTGGATGATCTGGTAGAGGGATGTGGCTTATAGTATATATGTGTGAAATTTATAAAGAAGCCTGGTATGAAGTTGTTTTAAGCCTAGAAAATAGTTAATGGAAAGACTTGGGTGCCATATTGTCTCTTGACCTGGTTAAGATTATACTGGCTGGAATAACCCAATTTCTTATAACTTGTTTGTTAAAATGATACAGGGATACTGTTTCCTCTGTGACAGCTCACCTTGTAGCAGTGTGTTAGGTTTAGAAGAAGGGCAGTTTTGGATTGTGGACAATAATCTTGAGATGTTTATGATCATTTTACGTGAATCCACGTCTTTATTATCTTTGTGGCCTCATTTAATTAAGTCCAGGCTGTTGTCTGAGGTGTCAGGGGTGTGTTTCTACTGTGGTGTTTTTGAAAACTCACTAGGACTTTTGATGACTGTTTGTGTTGGAAAAGCATGTGTGTATTTTAAAAATATTTTTTCTTTTTAAATACAGCTATTTGATAAAATTGGTTTGCAGTATTTTCACTGATGAGTTAGATGGGACTTTAAATTCTGATACATGAGAAAACTAGACTGTTTACCTCCATAGTAGTAATTTTTGATGTTGAAAAACATACTGTGGTCAAATAATCATAGTACCATTTACTGATGTGTCAAATGTTTTGGTAGAATTTACTAAATTATAATTGGAGTTGTTGAAAAACACTTTTTTCTGGTCTTTGTTTCTTGCAATACTCCTCTCTGGTACTGTTTTGCAGTGGAAAACTATTCTGTACTTCAGATTCCAGAAACATGTGGCTAACTATATTGCTCAATAAAGTGGCCTGAAGAAGTCCTGCCAGCACCTTCTTGGTGATGAATGACATTCCAGGAAGTGTAGCAGTTATTTTTCTCTTCCTTGACAGTGCTAATAGTAGTATTATCTTTCAAATATGAGGTTTCTATATGCTGAGAATCTTTCTGCATCTCTATCAGTGTTATGACGGCACTGGAAGTCAACATTTTAAAGAAAATATTTGCAGTAAAAAAAAAAAAACTATTGGTTTTTGACACTAAAAGTTCTGCCTTTAATGAGCTTCTCCCAGCTTTTTAAGACAAACTAGGACAACTACTTTTATAACTTCTTGGCAGATGTTCAGAAAGGGCATGTGGTATAGGAAAAAAAGTGTCTGAGTAATCTCAGCTACACGTTCAAGTAGCTATAAATTGGGGTCTTTTAACCTCTCAGTTCTCCAGAGTTGATGCAGAAGCCTCATCAGACTTTGCGATGTCGATGTCCATTGGCATTAGTGACTTTCCAGGAGCATGCTGGGCAGTGTAAATAGTTTTACCTTTTACAAGGATAATCTGTGATTAGGATCTATAATTACGGTTTGTATTTAACTCTTCATGGTCTGTACTGATTAAAAGGACGGTCCATTTCTGGTGTCTGAAATAGTTCAGATACCACATCTCTCTTCCCCCCAGATGTTTTTATTTCACTAAAATTACTAAAAATATGTGCCAAAAGCTGTCAGTACTGTTTAAATTGTGTCAGTAAAGTCTTTGAAACACATATTTAAAATTGTTTCCCCCCTGTATTCCTAGAATTTCAGGGTACTTTCTCTTTTTTTTTCTTTTTTAAAAGGACCGCTGAGATCATATGGTATTTGTCCCTTACCGTCTGGCTTATTTCACTTAGCATACTGGAACATAATAAATAGAAGAAAAAAGGAAACAAAATATAACCAGAGACATTGAAGTTAAGAACAATCTAACAATGGTCAGGGGGGAGTGGGGAGAGGACAGTGAGGAGAGGGGATTACAGGAACTACTGTAAAGGACACATGGACAAAATCAAGGGGGAGGGTGGAGGTGGGGGAGGGAGGGGGAGAAAAGGCACACAACTGTAATTGAATAACAATAAAAAATTAAAATTATTAAAAAAAAAAAAAAGACCACCGAGGAACCTTGAGGTACGTCACTGTAGTGTGATAGAATGCACCCCGCAGGCCTGTGTGCGAACGTGTTGCTGTGCTTTCACGTCTCCTGCGTGGTGGTGCCTTTTCATAGTGATGGTACCAGGGGCCCAGCAGCAGCAGCAAGACTAGCGCCTGTGTTACTGACCTGTGATTCAGATACTCTGCACATACGTACAGCATTACTCTGTGTGTTAGTCTCTATCAATACAACTTCTCGAGAACATTTCATAAGAATTTGCTACAGGCAAATTATTTGTATTTTTTTAACCCATATTTTTTGCCCTGTTCTTCTGTCAACCCCTGATTTACTGCTTTAGTTGTACTATAGAAAAATATATCTGCAATTATGAGTATATTAAAATATGTATAATAAATATGCACAATTAAAAGGAGTTGATGAAATATTTCAATTTAATACCTATAGTGGATTTTCAGCAATTGACGTTTGCAATACTCTTATTTTTTTAAGGTCATATGTAAGGGAATGTTCTTAAGGATTACCTCATCACAAACACTACAATAGGATAATTAAAAAGAAATGCTGGCTGATTACTCTTTAATGAAACTCTGTGGCTACAATAACTAATCTATTATCTAGAAGTCGGTGGTAAGATCTATCTAAGTTGTTTTTATTCAGAGGGTGAAGCATCTTTACCCTGCGTCTATCAGCCTGTCAGAACCAATAAGTAATGACACACCGTACCTGTAAGGAAAGCTCCTAGTAGACACGTTTCTGTGACTCTTCTGATCCTATGTAAACTACTGTGGGATTGAGGACAGTAGTTTTCAAATGGCTGCATCAAAATCACCTAAGATGTTTTATAAAATACACAGGCCTCAGCTCTGATTCTTGAAACTTTCGTTCAATTGATCTGGACAGGGACCTGGGAAACTATATTTTTTGAAGTTTCCCAGTTGATTCTGATGCACGGATTTGGAAGCCATAGTTTTAGAGAGCACAGTGTAACTACAAATATATATATTTTTTAAGCTACCAAAAAAATACATGTGAAAATGAATAACAAAACAAGTTAAAACTATTTTGACTTACAAGGCTATCAAAATATGTCAAGATGAAAATTAATTTGACCTTTAGAATTGTTAAATTTGAGAATGGACTTCCAAGGGATATAGAATCGGCCTTCTGTAAATATAAGATTTCGTATCGGCCTTCTTACTGTGTTTGGTCTGGTTGAGAATCCATTATCGGGTAGCCTTTAAATATTAACTTCCGTGCCGATTGCAGTCCGTAGTTACTGCTTATGGTCTGCGGTACTGACGATGACTCTTAGACCCGGAGTATGAAATGAGGTAGAAGAAGAGAGGATAAGGAAAGGGGGAGTCACCTGTTCATCTCAGCTATCACGTGCTTGCTATCTCCGGCTTAGGAATTTTTATCCAAAGGAATACATAGTATTGTGTTATCCTTATTGTGCTTTACTTCCTGGTTTGGATGTCCATAACTGACATTATTTATACATATGTACACATACATGTACACATACTTGACCTAGGGGAGGGCAGCTTATAGAGAATTGGTGATAGTTACACTTAATGTTTGCTTTCTGTAGAGTTGCTGCTTAAATACCCTTTCATAACAAGTTGTTCTTATATTTGAATTCTTAAAAGGATATCTAGATTAATTCAGCAGTAATTTTTCCCGTGATGCATAGTAACTGGTTGTGTGTAAGAATTGGGGCGCGCCCTCTGTGTTTAGTGTGACTGTGTCTAGGTACTGGGAACACAAAGGTGGGACCACGCAAGACTCCTGCCCCTAGCAGAATCTTGCATGTTGTCTGAAGATACGCGAGGAAACAAGCACTCGTACTGCTCTACAGGGAGGGAAACCTCCTGGCCGAGTAAACAAGGTTCTGAGAGAGCGTGACGAGAAGAGTGTGGTTTTGGGGGGCGAGTAAAGAATTGAGCCCTGACATTTCAGGAAGAGGGACAGTGCAAGAGTGTGAAGGCCTGAAGACAGCGTATTGGGTGACTGGATTACATGAGTGAAGTGTAGACATTGTAGGTGGGAGGAGCGAGTGCCTGAAACGTAGGAAGAGGCCACGTGATAACCACCCTGAGACTGTATGAATCCGTGTAACATTTACAGAGGAGGTTTTGGATATGTTAAGCAGGTGGGCAACACGATCAGATTTGCATCTTAATAAGCTTATGCTGCCAGCAAGGGGAAAGAAGATAGATTGAAGAATGGTAAACTGGGAAGATTTAGCAAACTACATGCAGCAATTCCGGAAAACACATGGGGCGTGCTGAGACTAAGCTAGTGCTGGATAGGAAGGCAGACATTTGAGAGTCGATGGGCATGCTGGTCAGCTCTTTAAAGGTGGTGGTAGCAGAATAAAGCCGTGTTTGACAGGGGTTTTGAACCCAGGGTCTAGGCTGGGGCTTCAGAGGGTTCTGTGAATTTCCTAAAATCTTATCCAGACACTGTCCGGCTGTGTGTTTGCACATTTTCTCAGGGACGGTGGCTTATAGGGTTAATCATATTCTCAGATAGGTAAAAATACAACAACAAAAAACGACCATCTAGTAAGTAGTCTTTTGAGGTTTCCGACTTGGGAATCTATGTGGATGTTGGCAGTATTAACTGAATGGGGGATACTGGATAAGTAGTAGAAAGGAATGTGAAATAAATGTTTGATAAACTGTCTGTCTTTAGGGTGCAAGTGTTTTAAAGGAGTCATGAGCCAACTTTTAAAACAATAACTTCACAAGTTTTTTTCTTGCCTTAAAATTTTTTGTATTTACAAACAAATAAGTAGAACCTTATCTCTGATTTCCTATAGTTAGAATTTTTATTTTGAAGCAGATTAAATAAACCTTAAGTTATCTTATTGTCTATTTACCAGGTCTTTTAAGTTTTTAAGTTTAAGGCCATAGTGATGGGAACGTTTGGAATTGCTTGTTTCAGACGAGCATGAATGTTGAAATCCCGAGCACTAGGCGAAGAGCATTGTGTGGGGGCCACCTCTTGCTAGTGTCACGTCCGCTGAGGAGGGTACAAGACTAACCCTTTCTTGTTTTCAGTTTAATTTAAGTATGCGATTTAAGAAGGTGGGGAGGAGAGAGAGAGAGAGAGGAGCACACTCTCCCTGTCTGGAGCCCAATCCGTCCTGTCCCCTCTCTCCCCCCACCTGGCACGTTACCTTTACCTTTACCTTTCTCCTCGGCTCCAAAGGCCCCTTGTTTTGCCTCTGTAACTTGTTTCCGGAACCCATTTCTTTGACGGCTCACTTCTTCTAAGATTTAAAAAAAAAAAAAAAGAATAGTAGTAGATTGGCTTTAACTGTATTGGCAGTTTTCTGCCAATTAAACTCAGTTAAAGTCAGCCTGCTGGGTGCACTTCATGCCTCTCTGAACCAGATTACAGTCTGAGCCTGAAGGAGTGGAGTACCTGGTCTCCTGATGAGGCCCACTCACCGAAACCTGAGGCTGCTAGTTGTCTATAAATACCTTCCTTATACTTACTTAGCTGTGTTCCATAGCTATTTTTATGTAATTTCCACTTCCAGTTCTTTTCCGATGTAATACAATAGATTAAAATTTTTTAAATTTGTGTATTAGGAATAAACTATGCAGTGACTGGAAGATATTTTGAATCTGATTTTTACACCAAGGCAAGGCTACGTTTTGATCTAGACAAGGCTGTTTTGGTTTATTTTTCCCCACGCTCTGTCTTTTCAGGTTGAATTACTGATTTCCCCCCCTTTGTTTTGTTTGTTGTGGTTTTGATGTTTTTTTTCCTTTCAGCTAAAGGAGCAGCCCAGTGGCTTTCGAGAAGTGCCAAAGTGCACTGACTGTCTCACGTGACTGGTGCCTCAGGGAGGGTCGTGATTCCTGGATCCAGGACCGACCTGATCCTGGATGTCACTTCAAGCAGGCAGATCGTGGGGAAAAGCCTTGTCTGATGGCTAGCCTTCCTCAAAACTCTGGTGCTAGTCATCTCGGAAGGCCTCAGAGAAAGCCTTGAAGGTGAGCAGAGTAGAGTGTAGTTCTCTCTGGGGGCTGTGACTACGTGTTGGAGAATCTGATTCAACATGGAATGACATCCCTAACCGGAAAAACTCAGGTTCAGTTGGTAAATAACCTTCAGTTCATAAACGTGTTGATGAGGATCAGACCCCGTCTTTGGAGTTATTAGAAACTGCCCTCCTAGCCTTAAGATCTATACAGGGAGGAATCTGATATTTCCTGGGCCCTTCAGAACCTGAGGTTAAAAAACAGCCATCTTTGTAGCAGTTTGCATTTATGCAGCTCATATTTTATTGCATTCTGTTTGAGGATTATTGGAACTGCCTGCATCATTTAAATAACATTTTTCGCCCTATGAAAGATTTCTTTAGAGATGTTTTGAGCAATGTGGTTTGGAAAAAGTTCAGTCCCAGGCTTCTCTGTCCCTGTGCTTTAAGCACTCATAGAACCCGATTGTTCATGCCATTAGCTTTTCTGCTAAAATTCAAACTCTAAAACCTGTCCTCAGGCCTGTTAGATTTTTTTTTTGAGTCACCAATATTAGAAAAAACAAAAACAATAATGGGGGCCTGCACCATCCTCAGTGTAAGTACATTTTTGCATTTGGAAATTATATATGTCACTGCTATATTAATATTAGAAAACATGCAAAAACAAGTTTAAAAAGATGAAGTGGAAAATCTTATACAGGGGAGGTTCTGATATTTTCTCCCTCCATACCATGCGTTATGATGTATACGGGGGTTGGCAGACATTTCTCAAAGGGCCAGAGGGTAAACGCTTCAGGCTTTCAGCCCATATGGCCTCTGCTGGAACTACTGAATTCCACTGTAAGGCAAAAGCAGCTATAGATAATATTTTAAACTAATGAGTGTGCCTGTCTTTAGTAAAGTTTTATTTGCCAAAACAAGCTGTGGGCTGGACTTGGCTTGTGTTTGCGGACCCCTGGAGAACACTGGTTTGTGTACTCCACAGGCCTAGGCCTTGAAATTGTTGCCCTGCTGGTGTTAGGTCCTCGCCACCAGCAGTTCTAGAGTGTGTTTGACCTTCCTTATGGAACTGACTGAGCAGATGAATACCAGTAGTCGGAATGTACTCAGTTTAGTGCGACAAATCCTTATGGCAACACCAGTGATTCGGACACAAAGTTAGGGGCTGAGACCACGAGTTGGAAAGCTCGGGAAGCAGTTATGGAATGGCGTAAAAAGTAAAACGACCCAGTACAAGCTGCCGAGAGGGTCAGGCTGGCACTGGGGAATGATGTCTCGTCTTGGACTTGGAAAGATTAATCCCCGTTTGTGATGTAGATGGGTGCAAAGGCATAAAGGTGCTGAAAGAGACCGTGGGGGAACCGTTTATACCTCAGTTCTGGTAGCTGGCAGAATGTTCAAGAAAGCAGCAAGAAGTGAAGGTGAACAGATCGAGGTGGCCTATCGTGTATGTATGCTCTTCCAAAGAACTTGGACTTTCCCTTACAGGCTGATGGTAACATGGGAGAGATTTTAGTAGAGGGTAAAATGATCAGATTTAGATTTTGGAAAGATAGTGGCAATAGTGGGGAATGGACAGTGAAGAGATGTTTTCGGCAACTCATTTTTTTCACCTCCTTATAAAAGAGGACTCAATCGTTTGTGAGTTGTTTTATACCAGACATAAATAAAGAAATGTGGAATACTATTTTTAGTGATAAAAGGGAATGAAGAACTGATATGTTACAACATGGATGAACCTCTGAAACATGCTAGATGCAAAAGCCCACGTATCACATAAGGCATATCGTATGATGCCACTTTTATGGAATGTCCGAAAAGTAAATGAGTGGTTGCCAGGAAGTGGACTGGGCACTGACTGCGGGTAGGCAGGAGGGATCCTCTTGGGGTGTTGGAAGTGTTCTAAAACTGGGTGGTGGTGAGGGTTGTATAGCTTTAAATTTACTGAAAATAACTGGACGCTTTTTAAATGGGTAACTTTTATGGAAGGTAATTATACCTCAATTAAGTTGTTAAAAAATTAGAAAGACTTCACCTTTAAAATTTCTCGGAGTGAAACTCTGTTAAGGAAATGATTTCCATATTACTGATTGCCAAGCAGTTGCTCTTTGTTCTGAACAAACAATAATCTTAAACTACTAGAACCCCCCAAAAGTGTTTTTTTAAAACTTAAAGGGTATACATTGTAACTATAAAGCATAACTGTAGGAGCTACCAGCTGAGTCCGATTGTTACTAAAGTTCATAGAATTCACTTTGACTTTAATAATTTCTTAATTTTTCTTTCCATATTAAGTATCATGTAAGGAGAACCTTAAATGCTTATATTGGATAATAAAAAGCTAGAAATATGCTAAGGGAAGTTTACTTGATATTATTTTTCAAGGAAATAATTGCTAAAGAACCTGAAGTGTGATGATTTTAAATTTATAAATTGTTTCTTCATAATTGTAACTGTCATAGAAAATGAAACAAATAATATAAAATGATTAGGAAATGGTTGATTTCACTCAATAAATATTTACTGAGGGCCTTCTGTGTGCTAGGCACTGTTTCTGAGAAACAGATAGTGATGGGCTTTTACTGTTACTGTCTTTTATTCCAGGTGCCAAAATAATTTATGAGGTTGAGCATAGTCATTAAGACGATATGTATAAAACTTAATTGTGTTACTTTTTATTGTTTATAATGTAATTTCACAACTCAATTTCCAGTTCTGTGAGAGTAAGGAAAACGGATCTTAGTATAGCTGAGTCCCACGTACGAGGCAGAGCTTGATGATTTTTTCTATTTCAGGTCTATTGCTCTTTACACTCTAGTGTGGGATTAAAAAAAGTGTAGTACTGCATAAGGATAGACGTATACTCATAGAAATCAGTGGATAAGATCGAGAGTCCAGAAACAAATCCATACCTTTATGGTCAATTGATTTTCAACAAGGGAGCCAAGACCGTTTAATGGGGAAAGAGTAATGAATGTCCGTGTGCAAGAGAAAGAGGCTGGACTCCTACCTGACACCGGATACCAAATGAAATAAAAGTGGGTGAGCAAACTAAATGTGAGAGTTAAAACTCTTGAAAGAAAAACAAGTGTAAACCTTCACTGCCTTGGATTAGGCAGCAGTTTCTTAGACATGACACGCAAGGCACAATCAAAGAAAAATTAGAAAATTTGACTTCATGTAAATGAAAAAACATTTGTGTTTCAAAGGATATTATCAAGAAAAGACAGTAGCAATGACAGAAAATATTTACAAATCATATATCAGATATATGGATGTAGATAAGGAAATAGATAAGGTTGTAGAATATAGAATATACAAAGAACTATTACAGTGCAAAAATAAAAAGATAACCCAATTTAAAAAATGGGTAAAGGATTTGAAAAGATATATCTCCAAAGAAGTCAAGCAAATGGCCAATAAGTACATGAAAAGAATTTCACCATCATCAGTAATTAAGGAAATGCAAATCAACGAGATGGCACTCACACCTATAATGGCTATAATAAAGAAGACGGATAAGAACAGATGTTGCAAATGTAGAGAAACTGAAACCCTCATAGACTTCTGAGGGGAATGGAAAGTAGTATAGCTGCTGTGGAAAGAGTTAGACAGTTTCTCAAGAAGTGAAACAACCTGTGATGCAAAAATTCTACTCCTTGTTATGTAACCAAAAGAAATGAAAGCATGCCCCATAAAATGTCATATCAGCATTATTTATGACGGCCAAAAAGTAGACAACCCAATATCCGTCAACTGTTGGATAAACAAAATCTGGTATATCCATACTATGGATTATTAGCCTTAAACGGGAACGGACTTTTGACACACACAGGAGCATGATGAACCTTGAAGACATCCTGAGTGGAAGGAGCCTGATACAAAAGGCCACTTACAGGACAACTCTAATATACAGAGTATTCAGAAGAGGCATTCTGTGGAAATAGAAATAATGGTTGTTAGCTCTTGGGGGCGGCAAGTGGTGATGCTGATGGATATGAGGTTTCTTTTTTGGGTGATAAAAATGTTCTGGTCCTGCAACTCTGCCTCCCTGGTTCAGTCATTCTAAATAAATGCAATAAAACAAATAGAAAAACTCACATCTTTACCCCCACATACCCTGTTTTTCTCTTTAGTGACTTTAGTTTCCTTATTCCTCTCACAGCAAATTTGGAAATTGTTTCTGGTATCTCCTTGACTTCCCTACCTCCTCTTTAACCCTTAATTACACTCTGGCTTCCGCCGATCCTACCATTCTTAACCAGGTCGCTGACGACTCCCTCATTTCCCAAACCCAGCAGTTGGTTTAAAATTTTTCTCTTTCATGATGTTCATTATTGAACACTCTTTCTTTAAATGTCTCATGGCTCCTGGGTTTACACTCGCCTGGCTTTCCTTTGGCTTTTTGTTCCATTTTAATTCCTGACCTTAGATATTTGGCCATCATTTGATGTAGGGATTAGAGGGACCGACCCTGGACTTCCCGCCCCTGTCCCCCTCTGCGGTAAAAATACATGTCCTTTTAAGTTTCAGAAATGTTATTTCTTTGACAAAATTTTTTCCCTTCTGCTTCTCTGTTTTTCTGGATATCAGACTCTGAATTGACCTATCACCATCATTATTTGTCTTTTGTCTCCTACTTCATCTTTCTTGTCCTTCCTTGGAATTTCCCTTAACTAGGTTGATAAAGAACATGGCTTTCATTAAGGCTTGTAGACTTTTTATCAAGGTGAAATCCACATAACATGAAATTAATCATTTTAAAGTGGACAGTTTAGTGGCATTTAACACATACCTTCCTTTTTATCAAAACTTTTATACTAGACAGAAATATAAAGGTGCTGTAACAGAGCGCATTGGTTTTTTCTAATCCCAAGCAGCAAATTCTGGAATAGGCAAGATTCTTCCATGTACCTTTTCTTGACCAGATAATTTCAGTTTGGGTATCCTTGGATTTTAAACTGTTCTTTTTGGAAATAATCTGAAAAATAACTAAGGATTGGCTTATTGAAGGGAGAGGCAGGAATTTAAGGGACTGTATCTTGAGTCTTAGAACCATGCTTAAATCTATTGGGAAGGAGGAAACAAATCTCTAAGGGCCTGATATTAGAGGTAAGGTTTTATTTGTTGTTATTATTTGTTATGAATAAGAGCTAAGGCTGTGTTATATTTGAGGACGGAGATTTAAGAAATACACACTCAGTTTCACCGAAAATGTTTAAATTTTACTTAAGCTTTTTTTCCGTCTATATTATCCAGTCAAATCTGTCATGAGTGGGACCTGATCCTGGAGGTGCCAGCTCTGTCTTTCGAATCACAGATGCACTTAGTGTTAGTTTGATTGGAATGTGTGCTTCCCTGCTTTTAATGCAAGTGCGCTGATTCTTTGAATACACATTTTCTGCAGCAAAGCGAAACAAGTTCACAGGCATCTAGTTAAGCCTTTAGGGATTCTGAAAAGGAGGAATGATTTTTTTTTTTTTTTTTTTTTTTTTTTTTTTTTTAGGATATTGGTTCAGCAGCTATAGTTGGGATAAAAGCAATAATGGCTTAAAATAGATAGAAATCTTCTTTTTCCCACGCACCAAAGACCGAATCTGCTGTAAGCTATTTTCTGGGCCCTCAGGTTCCTTCTACTTTGTTGCTCTGCCTTTGCTTTTATTTGAACGGTTTATTTGAATTGGTTTTACAACATATCCTAGTTCAGCACTACATCTGAATTTCAGCGTGTGGGAAGGAGTAACGAATGTGGAGGACAGGCACGTAAATTATTGTTACTAAGAATTTAAAGTGCTTCCAAGTACCCTTTATAATGAAGCCACTCTGGTGCTTCGGTTTTGCTAATGCTGTCTTAAGTGGGAGAGAGCAGGAAGTATCGTTAATTATCTAAGGTTTAGGTCTCTTGCTCTCACGAGGCTGTGTGTGTGTATGTGTGTGTGCGCGCACACGCATGCACAATTTTTTCGTCCCATGGAGAAGATTGAGAATGAGGATTCTCACCTGGGTCTTTACAGACTCCCTCCTAGAAAGGAGGCAGAGATAATAGTTTAAAGCACCGGACTCCAAATTAAATGGCATATGTATTCCAGAGCATTTTCTCTCCCCTCTTTTGGCCACTAAATATACGGTACTCAAAATTCGTATTTTCCTTTGTTATTGGTCCCTTTGTTTAACTGTGGTTTATATACAACAAGCTATAGCAATTTTAAGTATAAAAGTTGATGAGTTTTGACAGATGTAAACATGTTATTAACAGCACAATAATAATATGAAATATATCCATCATTCCAGAAAAGTTCTCTCATGCTCCTTTGGCATATCACACCACCCTGGAAACCACTTAATCTGCTATTTCTCTCTCTCCATATGTGATTTATCTTTATAACTTAATAAAATTTGAAAGGGTCAAATAAATAATGTTATTATTCAATTTATATCCCAATTTTCCTACTTGTCTCACAGTTGTTTTGTTTGGATCAGAATCCAAACATGTTCACACTTTACAAATTTGGACCCCTGGATGTTTCTTATTAGGGAAATTATTACCTTACAGTGAATTAGCATTGATACAAAAAAATATGATTTGGCATTAGATCACCTAACGTACAATAGGCAATGCAAATAAAAGCATTTGCAATTGCCAGATTTCGGAGGTGAGAGGTAAAATTTTCAAGGGTAAGAGACGGTAGTATGATTGTTTTACTGCGTATGAGGAACTGTTACTGAGGAATCAAACGTCTGCCCAAAGCCAACCTTTTAAAGGGAGGCATCCAGTAATTTTTTTAGCCTCTAATAATTTATAATTGAAATTAAGAAAAAAGTGTTCTGAAGTTAGTCAAATAGAAATATAAATGAAATACTAGTAGTCTTCGATACACCATGAAATTACACTGTTCATACTAAAAGTGCCAAAGAGGTCAAGATCGTAAGCACAGGCTATGAAATATGACTCTGATGTTCTGCTTAACATCTAATGACCAAAAGGGATTCAGAAGAACCTCCAGACCTAGCGTGGAGAAGACCTAGACTCAAAGTCTGTGATACGGGGATTCCGTGAGACTGTGATACAGAAGAAAGAGCTGTGCAGCTGTGTGAGTGATTAAGGTGCTATTGTTGGAAGAACTTTTACGTACATTTAATGTTACATTTTGGGGAAGCAAAGCAATACATTACATTGATATACCTCAGAGTCTAAGTTATAGGTTACAGGTGTGTTGGAGGATTAGATAAGATGATTCAGTGTAGGATATCTAATCAAAACCCTTAACTTTTACGTGGTTTGGAGTAATACTTGGTATGAATAAGAAGTCTTAAAGCTTTTTTCTCTTTCTACCTCTGCAAATTTTCAAGAAAAGGCTATTGTTATTTTTGTGGGCTATCATCTGTTTCTGGAAGATAGGGACACATACAGGGTCCGGCAGAGGTAACGTCTGCATGAGGGTGGTTGGTAGGGTAATCATGGCTGTAATAATTTATAGTTTTATTGTGAACATTTCACCTACAATGTCATGTGATGTCCTTGAGTGTGATATTGTTATGTTCCAGAATGACATGCTTATGATTTTTAATAAAAGATATAATAAAAGGGCATTATTTGTGCTGGACCCTGTATATTAACACACTGTGGAAATTAGTTGATATGTTTTTGTGCATTAAGTGCACTCAGTTACATAGAAAATAATGGCTCAAAGTGATTCATAAAGCTTTTACTATATTTTTATTTTTAAGTTTCTTTACCAACATGCTTTAAATTAACTTTCTGACCTAATACTTTATAATTTCTTCCAGTTTAAATGTTTTATGTTAGATTCTGAATAATTGGGATAGTATTTAACAATTATGCATAGTTATACAATAGAATTTATAACATTATTGTACTTCTTTGAATAAAAAATACTCTTCTAGTGCGTATGATTTGGAGCTTAGCTTTGTAGTTTTTTTTAAATCATGTTTCGTACATTACAGTACCTTGTTATCACTTGAACACGTTAAATCATCACTAACATCAGAGGTAGAGAAAGCGTCAGGGCCTAAGGACATACATATTTTTTCCTCTGTAATTGTCTTTGGTATCAGTTCCTTGCTTTTTGCTTTTCTTAATCTGTTTCTTCCTTTTATTCCTAGTCCTTTAGTTGTCAGTTACACTGGTGCTTTTTTAAAATTGTTACATCAGCTCCCTAACTTGTCTTAGTTTCCTTCAATCTGTCATACCGCGGCAGTAAGTATTTTAAAGCATGCCACTCGAGTATATTTTTCTGCTGTTCACAGTGTTTCATCGCTTTCATTGTCCTTAGTATCCTTTACAGCCTAGCCAGTCACCTTCATTGTCCATCTATCTGTTTAGTTACTTAGCATATTTATTGAGTCTCTCTTATGAACCAGTCACTGTACTAGGCTCTGAGATCAAATGATCAGCGAAAACAAGCAGGAGCTCTGCCTCCATAGGTCTAGTTTTGACAAGACAAACATTAATAAAAACATCACGTAGATAAAAGTGAATTGAAATTGTTACAAGCCCAGCAAAAGGGAGTATACTGTGTGTCATGGGAGCTTGCAATAAGGGTGCTCTAGATGTGGTCAGGGAGCTCATGGAAAGCTAAGATCTAACAAGATGAGTGGGATTTGCTGCACAAAAAGTGGAATGGTGGTCATACGGGGCGGAGACTGGACAAAGGCTCTTTTTCCAAAGGGAGTGTGTTTGAGGAGGAGGGAGTGGAAGAAGCTGAAGTGACTTGGAGCATAAAGAAGAGGACTCATTGTGAAACATGGAAAGGAAGGTTGGCTGGGCTTGACACCACACAGGGCCTCTGAGGTCATGCTAGGTAATGTCATTAATATAAAAGCAGGGCTTTTAACTGGAGGTGGGCGTGGAGGAGAGGAAGACAAGTGGATGTTGGAAGACCCGTTAGGCGTTGTTGCATTGGCCAAGGAGGTTGGTGATGGTATAAGAGAGAGAAAGAAGCAACTTTCAGGAGATATTTAGCAGGTTAAATCAACCAAATTTGCTGACTTATCGTGCATTTGGGGTTAGAAGGAAAAGGAGGATGGCTTCTTGCAAAACTGGCTCGATTGTGGTGCCATTCATTGAGCCAGGACATGCTGAAGAACCACTTTGGGTGGAGGAAACTTGTGAGTTCAGTTTTGAGCATGTTAGAGGTACCTTAGAGCCATTCAAAAGGGAATATTTGACACTCGAAAGATCTAGGCTAGATGTGTAAAAATTTTAATTATCTGAGCATAGATAGTAATTGAAGCTGTGGGTAGGAGGGATGAGGGTTTAGAGCTTAGAGTTTATCAATTGACCAGGGCTTAAGCCTGACCCTTGAGGATCTGCAGTACTTAACGGCTAGGTATTGCAGGTTGAGGGTGGGGGATGGAATACGGAGAGAGGAGCAGCCAGAGAAGAGGAGGAAAACCACGAAAATATTTCAGCATGAAAGCCAAAGGAGGAAGGTCTTTCTAAAAAGTGGTACATGCTTTTGAATGCTCCTTGGAAACCATGTCTAAAAATCTCTACTCGTTTTCATGACTCCTTTAGTTTTCTGTTTCTGTGTAACAAATCATCCTAAACTTCAGTGGCTTAAAAGAACAACAGTTTATTATTTCTCAGGATTCCATGGGTTGGCTTCATTCAGCTGGGGGCTTAGCTGGGGCTGGAACACCTGAGATGGCCTTACTTGTTTGGCCATTGCTGCTCACTCTTGCCTGGGCACCTTGCTTCTAGACCCTGTAGCTTCTGTCTCTCCAAGTGACGTGTCATCAGTCAGGAGTCTAGCTCAAGCTTCTTTACTTGGTGGCCGGCTCCTAAAATGGGGCGACAGCAAAGCTGCGAAGCCTGGAACACGTTAACCACACTGCCTTGTCATCTGTCGTGCGCCACACTGACCAAAAAAAAGATCATCATGGCTTGTAGTGGGAGTTGTTTTAGCAAAGGGAAAAGACTAGTAAATGACTAGCAGATGAAGAAAAATTTATTATCATTCCTCTACATTTTCTTTAACCTTGACCCAAAATTTCCCGAATGGTTCCAGTTTCTCTCCTCTCATGCTTCCTTTCCCTGAATGGTATTCCTTTGCTTCCCCCATATTTGAAATCTTACCCATCCTCACAAGCTTTCTTAAAATCTTCAGTTTCTCTTTTTTGTAATTTACGTTCCAGCAGTCCTGAGTTTTAATTTAGTTTTTTATTCCAGTGTTTGTTTATTATTATTTCTTTTTGATCATGATCTCCATTTTGCATATTCCCTCTAACCTGTGAAAGTTTCTAGATTCTCAGTACAGTTTTCATTCTTCACACTCACTCAGATGCGGCTCCTCTGTGAGTGTGCCCCATTCATCCCCCAGATAGTCCCGCATCCCTCTGTCCCTCAGGCAGCTTTCACTGTTGTCTGTACCACAGAGTATACTCAGTTACTTACGTGTTCTTGGAGGTATGAAATTACAGTGTCTAATGTGTTGCCTTGTATTAAATCATTCCTGTGTTAAAGCTGGATTTGTGATCCCCATTCTTACCTTTTTTAAAGGCCTCACATGATAACAATTGAAAATTGAATATTAATAATGACCTAATTACTTCTTTGATACCGTGCCAAGCTCACTGGTATTAGTGCATCAAACTGTAAAGAAATGTGATGGCTTGGTGTGTGAGGTTAAAAGAAATTTTTGCAAAAAATATATGGTCATGTTCGTTCTACCTGTGAATAAGGGAAGAATTTACGAGGTTATATTCTGCGTGGGTCTCAGTGGAAGCGTGTCCATATGTGGATTATCGTTGCGAGCACTGTGCACTGAGTTAGATGGAGGAGTTGTTAAGGGTTCAACCTATGGAAAGGTGGTTTGTCCACTCTTGTTCTGCATGCCAGGCAGGCTTTGCAGCTCATGTCTCTGTGGCCTCTGTGTGCGAGCGCGTGCACGGGCCATAACGATGAGCTGTTTACACACATAGGGACAGACTAGCACTCCCAGCTCCTGGAGATAAGACTGTTTGGTTCTGTGATGTTCTGGTAACGTTTCACAAGCATTACCATGGAATCCACGTCTGTGTGTCTGACCCCACATCTGTGTGTGTGTTGGGATGGGGAGGGTACAGTTGTTGCTGGCGGGGCACGGAGGGGGGCTTGTGCTCTGATTGTCAGCCTTTCTCTGCCCCTTTTACTGTTGTACTTTCCTTAGGCTGAGGGAATGGGAGGGGCCTTATTTATTCTCTCACTTGACAAATACCCGTACTATCCGTGGCGGGGACGCAGCAAAGAATCATATTCCTCTCCTTGCACTCTTTCAAAATAGTCTGATAGGCAGCCAGATAACAGGTCATTAACACCAGGTGGGAAGTATGATGCCTAAAAGATGTGTAATTTGACCTGTGTAGAGTGCCTTCCTGAGACGCAAGGGTGGATCCCCGGTCAGGGCACATGCAGGAAGCAACCAGTGGATGCATCAGTAAGTGGAACAACAAATTGATGTTTCTCTCTCTCTCATATCAAGAATTAAAAAATGTCTCAAAAAAGATGTATAATTTGAATTTCTCCACTAACAGAACAAATTGGCAGGACACCCAAGTGCAAGGGGGGACCCCGCCTAAGTGTGGTACAAATCAGTCAGCCCGACTCACGAAGGGCTCTGCTCTGAGTATTACTCGGGAGCCAGTTAGGTTGTGTGCCCGGAGAAATCTCTTTGGTTCCTGAGTTAAGATATTTGAAAAATAAATTTCTTTAATCTTCTTTTGCTGTTGGCTGACTTCTATTTATTTTTTACATTCTGCAAGTTTAAAAAATAAATAACATTGTATGAGAATCCTCATTAGCTGAGGTTTAATAATAGTTTGTCTTAAAGTGAACTAGCTGAAATATTATCTCAAATCTTGTTTGGCCTGGTATTACCCTTATCAAATCCCGAAGTAATGCCATGCTTTAGGTGGGCACTCAGTGAATAACGAAATAATTAAAATTTAAGTTATGCCCTAGTCCATTCTTAGCAAAGTCACAAATAATTAGAGTCCGAACTATAATCAAACATAAAACAACCAAATAAAGGGGAAATTGCACTGTTACATGCACTGCAAGTTTGAGCATAAGTAACGGTAGGTTTTCACCTACCTAATCTGCCCATTGTCTTTTATGTCTGTGGAGAAAAAAATTCTTTTTTAAATGAGAAGTTTAAGACTTAAAGGTGACAGGCCAAAAAGAGAGATCTCCAAAGGAAAGAAGGAAAAATAGCACGATCTTCCTAAATTTAAATTGGAGTTACATTTCCTTTTCTGTTAGCTGTTAAGATAATTGCTTAAGATACCTGGGCTGGTGGTATCAATAAAATTAATCGTTAAAAATAATAATACAGAAAACCCCAGTTGTATTCAAGTGAAAATAAAACTTAGTATAAACAATAATTTTCTTTGCTTTATTAGTCCATTTAGACTGAAGCTTTGTCAAGTATAATCTTATGAAAACCCTAATGAAGACCAATAATATAATGATTTTGGGTAAAATATTACTGAATTCCACATGATTTATCTAATTCAAATCTTCAGTCTTCCTTAGATGCTCTAAACTTGATCATATAGCAGGAGTCATTTGAGCACGCGTTCTCCACACAGATGTCTCCTGGCATCACTCCTCTACTACAACGGATCTCTAAAATGGGCATGAGAGTAGTGCCTGCCTCATTGGTTTGTTATAAACGTTCTATGAAAAGCAGAGAATGGTGCTTGGCACATGGTGAGAACTCGGTATGCTAGCTCTTGCTGTTTATTTTTATTGTTGTTATTACCCATGTACTTGAGAATGGGAAGAGACCCGCAAGGGAGCGAAAGCATAGGGCTGTGCTTTATAAAAACAAATAAGCAATCTAAAGTGTTTATAACATTAGAATTACTAGATTGATTCCATCTAGCTGGGGGCTCCACCAATGCCTCCAAGTGGAAGAAGATATTTGTAATACTTATATCCAACAAAGGAACTCATCTGGAATATAGTAATAACCCTTCAAATCAATAAGAAAAAGACAGATAACTGAATTTTTTAAAAAGTAGGCAGAATTTAATAGTCACTTCATGAAAGAGCACAGCAAAACGGCCAAGAAATGTACGCAAGGTGTTCAGCTTCCACAGGCTTCACGGAAATTCAGATCCCACCAAGACACCACTACACACACTCCAGAATGGCTGCGGTGAAAAAGGTTGCCAAACCGAGTGCTGGCAGGGAGATAGGGAGCAACCAGAGTTCTTGTACCCTGCTGGTTGGAGCATAAATTGGTACAGCCACTTTGGAAAACTAGCGGTGATAAAAGTAAATATATTCAGACTCTGTGAACCCAGTAATAATGCTTCTAGGTGCACATCCAACAGAAATACAGAAATGCGTACATATTTTCCATGAAGACATGTACTATAATTTCATAGTTTTGCTATTCATAATATACCTAAGCTAGATACAACCCAAATGCCTATCAGTAAAAAATGGATAAATTATAGCATGCTCTCCCCTCCCCCACCACACGCACGCTGTATGGCAATGGGAACGAAGGCCCTACAGTCCATGCAACGGTGCGGATGAGTCTCACCCCGTCACACTGAGTGGAGGAAGTCGTAAACCAAAGAGACCAGACTCTGTAATTCCACTTACATGAAGTTCAAAATCAGACACGACTGTTCAATTGCAAAAGGGAAGGAACCGGGGCGGGGGGGGTGGGGTGGGGCATTGATCAGGAAGGTTTGTTTCGCAGGTGCGAGTTGCACAAGGCATTCAACTCGTCAAAACTCGTCAGACTACACCGTCGTGACTTCTGTTCCTTCACGTGTGTGCGCTTGGATGTCTTCATGGTGTGTTATCCAAAAAAATACTATTTCGAGATCGATGTGTGTTGGATTTTGGAAAGTTAGTTTATTTGTCTTAACTCTGGTTTATGGACCCACCATGGTTTATTTATTGATTTCCTTATTGGGCTTTTAGTTTGTTTCCATTTTTCCTCCATTTAAAATAATGCTGTAGATAGTGTCCTTTTCTGTGACTTCTTATGAAAATATATGACAGTTTGTATCTAGAGGTGGCCTTGCTGGACCCTAGTTTACGCTCATGTCCAGCTAACCAGACAGCAAGCTGTGGTCCAGAATGCCTGTGTGTGGGAGTGGTGGAGAGTTCCCATTGCCGTGTACATGCACACTGGTCTTCCCTTGGTGTAGTCAAGTTGTACATTTTGCTAATGTGGTGGATATGAAATGGGACCTTTGATTTTTTAATTTGCATTATCTGATGATAGTGTATTTGAGCATCTTTCCACACACTTATAGGCCATATGGATTTTTTGGGGTTTTTTTTTTGTTTGCCCATATTCCACATTTGGGAATTATCTATTTTCAGAGCATATTTTTCTGATACTTAACATTATACTTTTCTTACTGATTTATTTGCAATTTGCTTAGATTCCCAAAGTCCATATATTCAGAGAGGCCTTCCTTTGTGATCTTAAGATATGGCTAGAATTTCATTTGTAGACTTTAATAGCGTTGGGGTAACTCAACCCTTCTAAGAATATTTTTCTTCAAGCTTTTAATTTTTTTTCCTGTTCCTGTTTGTCTGCCATTGCTTCCTTCTATTTTACTAGCACATTTCAGCTGTAGAGGATTTTTCCTTTTCCTCTTTGGTGATGAGAGATAGTGGTGATAGGGGAATGGGAAATAATAATAAACAGAAAAAAGAATAAGATGTGACAAGCTTATAAAATTGATATAGCCATATGTAAAATAGGCTTGTGATCCCTCTTGGTTTTTTGTTTATTTTACTTGAAATACATTGTAGATCTTGCATTATACAGCCAAAGGCCAATAATTATTTTATTGTATGTTGTCTGCCTTGTAGTTTTCATCATTAATCTGGTTAGTTGTTCATGTCAGATTATTCTCTGATTAGTTGTGTGTGTGTGTTTGTGTGTGTGTGTTTATAGTGTGAGGTCTCCATGAGTTTTCTACCCATCAAGTGGAAGAAGATATTTGTAATACTTATATCCAACAAAGGGACTCATCTGGAATATAGTAATAACCCTTCAAATCAATAAGAAAAAGACAGATAACTGAATTTTTTAAAAAGTAGGCAGAAATTAATAGTCACTTCATGAAAGAGCACAGCAAAACGGCCAAGAAATGTACGCAAGGTGTTCAGACCACTTCCTTATGTACGAGGCCTATGCAGTGCTGCTATCCACTGGATTCTCGAGATAGTTCCACGTGTTCATTACTTCTCAAAGCATTAACAGTTGAACTTTTCTGCCAGTGCTGGTGGTGCTTTGATGTTTCTGTGACCTTAAAGAGAAAACGACCCAGCACCCGGTAGTCGTGCTTCCCTAGGACAAAGGTGGTTAGTCTTACTTACCTTCGTAATAGCAGTAAGAGCTTGGAGTCTCTGAGCTGTTTTGCAAGTGCCCCAGAGCCTCTGAGGTTAGAGAACCTTCCTCAGAGAACATCTTGGCCCAGATTTCTTCCAAGCTTCCTTCCTCATTGCTTTGAATTCTGCCTGGAGTAGGGTCAGTGCTAGAGGAAGAGCTCATGACTCCTGGCCATTCATGGTCACCAAACCTTGGCTGATCTTGAAAAAGGAATCATGGTATCTTGGCACGAACCTTCCGGAGAGCTTTGCAGAGCTTTACTTGGAGCTCTCTCCTTAGAATAGAATCTGATTTTCTTTCAGTGGTTTGATGTAAGTCAGGGAAGAAACTTGAGTCTTAGGTTGGTGTAGAGTGACTTCAATCCATAATTTATTAAGTTCAGAAATCTTTGAGGTGAGAAATAGAAAGGCTGTAAGCAATACAAGTATGTCTTTATGAAGAAAGTAGCATAAACTCTGGCAGTGAATTTGCAAGTGATCATTTTACCGTGTGTTTTGTAGTTTGAAGAAAACTCTAGTATTTATGTAAGTAAGTTCCCAAGTATGCTGATCTTGAGCTTTATTTTTATTTTAAAAAATTTTATGTGTTAAAAGATTTTAGTTTTCCTAAGCAACCATATGATCACCACACTTAAAATATTGTTAATAATTCTAGTAACTATTTCAAAACTTCCCAGTTGTTTCAAAAATCTTTGCTTTGGGTGGCTTTGTCTTATATGCTATGACAATTCCATCAGCTTTCCTCTCTCCCCACTCGGTTTTCACGCCATTAGTTTCTTGGAGGAACCAGGTCATCTGTCCTGTAGAATGTCTCATTCTCTGGGTCTGACTGACTGCTCCCCGGTTAAACGTGACGCTGCTGTTTCCCCAGTCGTCCCTGTAAATTGATGGCTAGAACTAAAGTCTTGATTAGATGCAGGTTCAACCGTACATTCTGATTTAGCTGGTCTGATGGGGACGGGGAGAGCCATTAAAAAATAAATGCAAAAGCCCCAAACCCTCTATTTTTACTCAGATATGGCAACAATCATTATCTTTAATACATTTGCTATGCAATTAGAGTGACAAAATTTACTTTTATACAAATGCTTTGGGAACATACTTTTTGTATAAAATGAAGCATATTTAAATTATTAATGGTAGAGGTGTTTAAAGCTGCTTACGTGTAATAGAAAAAGTACAGACTTAGATCCAGGAGGCTAAAATCATTTATTTTCTCTGGGACCCATTTTTAAAAAAACTAGAAAATAGGAATAATAAGTGTTGTTTAAGATGAAATGAACTGATATATTTGGAAACAGTCCAGCTGCTGGTGGGTTAGTAGAATTGAAATCCGAAAAGCATTACAGTAACAGATTTTTTTTCAGTTGGGGTCTTCAGAGAAGAGCTTAAGAAAACTGAAGTAACCATCCCATGTGCTGTTTTAGTGATACCTGCATACACTTTTGTTGTTGAGCTTGTTTTTTGAGTGTGAGAGACTCATGTGGTTTTAAGGTAGGTGTAATTAACGTGGCCTTTATAGTGTGTGGAAATCTTACCAGTTTTTCTTTTTCCTTTCAGCTCCATTTACCTCTTAATTCTCCTTTGCCTGGAAGTGAATTGACCAAGGAACCTTTTCGCTGGGATCAGAGACTCTTCGCGTTGGTGTTGCGCTTGCCGGGCACCATGTCCGTAGAATCGGAGCAGCTGACAGGCGTGCCTTTAGATGACTCTGCGATCACACCCATGTGTGAAGTGACAGGCGGTGAGTTTTCTGCTGGTAGCAAGTCAGTGACAGAGCAGTTCATCGGAATGTTTTAAAAACGTACATTTCAAAAACTCCATGTTTTCTCATGTTTGAAAAGTTACAGTAATGGTAGGTAGTAGACATACATGGTTTTAAAACTACATCGATGAAGGTCTGTGACTTGATTTGACCAGGATGTGAAAACTATTGGATCTCATAGTGAATAGTGATTTTTTTTTCTACATAGAAAATGCTGGTATTTGAGGTTGTTGGGCTTATTTTCTTATCTATAGAGTTTGCCATTGATTTACAAATATTGTAGAATTATTTTCTGTGAAAAATGTTTTGAGAGTCATCTCATTATCCATTGTGCATGTAATGATTAAAGCCTGGTAAGTGCAGTTTTCCCCAGAGGCTGGATGGGTGAGAGGAAGCCCAGGTCATATCCAGCTAGTCCAGGTGGTCGCTATACTAAGTGAACATTAATGACACTCTTGAAACAGAATACGTGATAGATTCAGAACGTCTTTAATGGGGAATTGGCTAACAGGTGGATTAATTTGTGTAGATATGTATTGAGTACCTGCTGTGTACCACTGCTCCTTGACTTCAGTAGAGAATACGACAGACACAGTATTCTTGTTTCATGGAGCATTTTAATTCTTACTGAAAGAATCTGACACTAAAAGGTCCAAGTGTGGAACACCAGTAATTCCCTTGTGTCAGGGACCTGTGGCAGAGTCTCTAGAGACAGTTGGTGCCCTCCTGAGATTTCGTCATAGCCAGCTGAGTAAGTTAAAGGAAAGCATAAGGTGTAATGGGTATTGTAGGTGCTTTTCTTCTAAAATTTCGGTTTTTGAACTGCAAAATTCACAGACAAAAAGGGTATGTGAAGTAGATAAGTTAGGAAGTTGTTATTCTATTTTTAAATGTTCCCATTTAATAGAAGTACTTTTTGGTGAACTCTTATAATGCTTTCACAATTTAATCTAAAAGGAAAAAAGATGCGTGCATAAACTTTTAAAGGGAAACCTGTCATCTCAATTTGAAGATTCATGCTGATGATTCTGGGTGCATGGATAGTATTTTTCAGTGATAGTTCTGATTGTTTCTGTGGGTGATGCACATTTGTATTCAGGAAATTCTAGTTTGCAGCCTTGAACTGACCCACTTGCTAAAATGCTGATTTTCGTTTCTTTTTATTTTTTTTTTTAACTCTAGGGTCTTCACTTAACAGATTATAGAAGGGCCTTGAGGCTATAAGTGAAACATGCTCACATTGGAAATCCTTACTATAAATTAGTGAGATTGAACTTAGAATTGCGGTAAAGTTATGGGACCACATCTTGTCTTCTAGGATCAAGAATATTCAGAATGTGAAATGAAGTGAGCGGCACAGTCAGAGAGGGTCTGAAATGAACCTGACACATCATGTCGTAGTCAATGTCCTTGCCTTTGAGCAGGAGCACACTGACGTTTACGTAGTTTGTTCTTGAAGGGAACATCTCCAGAGGTGTGAAGGTTCCAAAGTCATTCTTGGTAATTTCTTTTAAATGACCCAGAAGCCTTAGTCGGTTAAGGAATTAGGAAGCTTTCCCAAATATACGTCCTGAGTCTCTCCTGATGTACTAGATTATTTGCCTCTTTTCATGCTCTTGCTAAGCAATAATGGGAAGTTGCTCATATGCTTTTCATATATCTCAATAATATGTTTTCTTATTTATTGTTCACTGAAGAAAGTTTTGAGGATAAGACATCAGGAAAGTAGAAAGAACAGGAAAGCTAATCTGTTGGCATTGAACTTTGTAATATGTAATCACTGCTAATAATTCTTGTGCATTTTTTCTTGTGTATTGTTTAAAACAATGATAAGAGTAGTGTGTATACATTTATTTTTCCCATTGTAAATTTATATTTACTGAAGAAAAATTGGAAAGAAATTTGCCTGTGTTGCCAAAATAATTGATTAATATTTTATTATATGTTTTATGTATGCTTTTTAAAAAAATGTATAATTGTCATTGTAAGCATTTTTCTTTTACTGTCAGGTAATTTATGAGTACCCACTCTATGCCAAATAACTATTTTTGATGCTGGGAATACAACAGGAACGATAGCCAGCTTACGTTTTGGGAGCGTATGACATAAACGCATGTAAAATGACTAAATATTATCTTAGGGGGGAGTGCTCCTTAAGGTGAAGGGGAAAAAAAGTGTAAGGAGGGTATAGAGTAACTTGAGGCAGACAGTGAGTATTCTTCGGGAGTCTTCTGAGGAGGTGCTCCCCTTTTTATCATAAACCTAAGGATTATGCTTACCCCAGTTGGAATTGATTTGAAATACTGCTCGTCCTTGGAGATGGTTAGGCTTGTGTAAAGAAGTAAATAAAACAGCAGTTCTTAAAAGAAATTACATTTGCATATTTCTAATCTTGAAGTTAATGTCACTCCTTTGAAAGGGATTAAATCAGCCCTGTTGTGTCTTAAAAATATTAATCCCTCTAAAATTGTTCTTACGGCATGTCCATTGACTCTCCTTTTTTCCCAGTTGAGGTAAAATCGACATACAACATCACACTGGTTTCAGGCGCACAACGTGAGTGAGTCGGGATTTGTGTATGTTGTGAGGGGACAGCCACAACAGGTCTGATAGGCGAGCTGAGATCTGAGCGGCAGAGTAAACCACACAGAGACCTGGGCAGCAGGGGAGAAAGGGAAAGAGCATGCCTGGTACTTTGTGGGGCAGCAGGAAAGCTGGCGTGGCTGTCACTGACGTGGAAGGGTAGAGGGAGACAGGTGTAGAGAGGTGGGCGAGGACCAAATACTGAATAGCCTTTTAGGTCATAAGAAATATTTGCTATTTTCTTAGTGTGATGAGAAGCCATTGGAGGGCTTTTTATAGGAGGTGACATCTGATTTCTATTTCTGAAAGATCACTGAGCTGCTAGTTGAAAATACACTGTAAAGTGGCAAGAGTGGAAGCAGGGACTAGTAGCAGATGACAGTACTTGGGGCTACAGTGCTAGGTCTGGAGGTGGGCAGGAGATCTGATGCACAGCAGAACCGAGGATGAGGGCAGTGAGGGAAGAAGGAATCCAGGATGGTTCTGAGATTGGCCAGTTGGCCTTAACAAGGGAAGTGAATGGTCTTGGGGGGTGGCGGGTAGCAGAGGGAAGATATCAAATTTAAAAATGCCTAATAGACATGTTGGTGGAAGTACTGAGGGTCAAAAGCATTTCATAAAAATAGTAAGACAGTTTCCTAGATTAAATCAGTTTAACTTCCTTAGCCTCTTGCCCAGTTTAGAAATGTTCTTTTTATCTCTTCTCTGTTATACTAAGATGCTAAATAGTAGACTTCTGTGGGAAAGTTGGTTTTTTTTTTCCCCACTTTACTGCCTTCGGACTCACTATATTTAGTTTGATTTGTGTGTGTGTGTGTGTGTGTGTGTGGACTCTACGTAACCACAAGTGAGCCAGCTTCTTAACTTGAAGGTGTGTGCTTTTCACAGAAATATAATTAGTGATCCTAGAAACTTTATGCTTCAAACAAAGTATCATACATCCCAAGAGGTGAGTTCTGACATAGAGCATAAGAGAGACATTATATAGGATATGGCTCACTATGTAAAGATGGCAAAATTTGCTATTTCTCTTTAATTTTCAAAAGAACTAATGGATTTTTGTTATTTGCCAGGTGACTCAAGTTTATTCACACTCAAGTTTATTCACTTTTATCTAATTTTTGTTAAACATCTTTGTTAGTAGTTTTATTTCATACTAAGATCATTACTTATTTACTTACATTTTCCTAATCAATGAACTGACGACACAGGTTAGGGGCTAGAGAGAATTGCCACAATTAAAACTCGTGTTTTTTAATGGCTTCTTGGGAATATGCTTAAGTGTCATGAGACAAGATATTCAGCCTTTATATAGTGTTCTACATAATTCGTGTGTTAAGATAAGATGGTCAGCCTTTTTATGTATTATTTTATGTACATGTTTAAATTGAGAAGAAGTACATTAACTTACTAATTCTTTCAAATAACTGTGACTCTATATAGACATTCTGTTTTAAATATTGATTTCAAATTAACACTGTGATTTCCAGGGAATAAAGTATACCCAGATTGAAGTTTCTAATACCCTAAAGGTTTGAATCTTGCCTGTACTACTGTACTAAGTTAAATTATTTAAGTTCTGCATGGTTTGGTTTTCTAATTTGCAAAATGGAAAAAGTAACTCACACGCTGTTGCTAGGATTAACAAATAAATATGATAAAGTGATTAGAATGGTGCCAGGCACATAGACAGATGCTCAGTAATTGGTAGGTGTTTTTATGATTACTGTCGTTACCGTACACAGGTAAGTTGTTTGTTATGTGATACTTGTTTTTCTCAGTAAAGCTGACTCTGAGGATTTGAATCCCACTGCTTTTTAATGTTTTTTTTTTTTTCTGAGTAGCCTTTAGCAAATCACATGTTAAGTATAAATTGGTATGAGTAATTTGGTATGTTGGAGGTAATGATACAGCTGTGTTTAGTTGAATTGTTGAATCTGTAAAATTCCATATTGAGCTTATTGAATATTACATTGTAAGATGTTTGATTAAAGATTGTTTTAGTTGTTAAGGTTTTCAGTATTGTTCTACATAAGCACATATAATAGAAATATGCTACAAGTTAAATGTGTAGTTGTAAATTTTATAGTAGTCACATTAAAGAGAAACAAGTGAAATTATTTTTAATAATATCAACTCAATATATATAAAATATTTCCACGTGAAATCTGTATTTAAAAATTGTTCACATTTTACATCATTTTCATATTAAGTCTACAAAATCAGGCACTATTTTGTATTTACTATACATCTCAACTTGGACTGGCTGTGTTTCCAATTTGTAATAGCCGCATGTGGCCAGCGACTGCAGGTCTGCATGGGTCTAGATACATTGAAGTTCTCTGTTTAAGAGATCTTTCCATTAGTATTTTTTTATCACTGGCATTTTAATGCTTCTGAACTAGAAGTCCTATAGATTATAAAATATTCAGAAGGGAAACTTACTTAAGATAGGTAATTCTCAAGTATGTAAGCCAGATGAAATTTAGAAAAGCACATGCTTCCATCTGTATATTAAAATGCACATATTTAAAATAAGCAGTAACTGTCAGCAGACCAATTAAATAATTAAGTACTTACTATGTTCTTAGCATTAATCTTACTGACAATACACTTTTGTTAAGCAGGGGTAGGATTTGGGGCAGTTAGATACTAGATGTTGGGTATATATAGTAAAGATAAATTATATTGGATAATAGCTGGAAATAGTTTTTCATGTATATATTTTTGAAATCACATTTTATACAATATATAATATACTTATTAAGTATATATAAGTATATTATATATAAATCACATTGCATATAATATACTTATGTATTTTTTATATAAATCACATTTTATATAATATAAATATATAAGTAAAAGATTATCTTTTTTATTGTGATTTGTTCAGACCAAGATTTGCATTTTCCATATACTGATAATTGGAAAAAAATGTATACATTCCCATAAAATGGAATTGTTGGTTTATTGAAAGTAACTGTTTTGTTCATTCTCCCATAAGAAAATGCAGTAAGTCAAACTTTACCATTGAACTTTTGTTAATCATTACTGTCAGAAACTCCACTATTATTCATTCTTGCTAAAGGTAGGAATTTCTGCAACAGACTTTATTTTACCTTTTTTCTTTTTAAATCTCAGGTCGCTCATACTCTGTATGTTCTCCAAGAATGCTTAATCAGTGTCTGGAGTCCTTGGTGCAGAAAGTGCAAAGTGGGGTGGTTATAAACTTTGAAAAAGCAGGACCAGATCCTTCCCCTGTAGAAGGTATTGTCGCATTTTTATTACAGACATTCTAAACTTGTTGTGTCAGTTATTCAACTAGAATTGAAAAACTAAGTATGATTTGGACTTAAGATTGACAAAACTAAATTATTAAGATGACAAAACAGCTATTGGTAAAGAGGGAAGATTAATTAGGAAAGTCAAGGTAAACTGATAGTGGTTCAGTAACATTACTTTTCTTAAAAAATATTTTATTTATTTATTTTTAGACAGGGGGGTGGGAGGGAGAAAGAGAGGGAGAGAAACATCAATGTGTGGTTGCCTCTCGTGTGCCCCCTACTGGGGACCTGGCTTGAAACCCAGGCATGTGCCCTGACTGGGGATCGAACCAGCGACACTTTGGTTCACAGGCTGGCATTCAATCCACTGAGCCACACCAGCCAGGGTGTAACATCACTTTTTTTATAGTGATTATTCATAGCATGAAATTATATTAAGAGACAAAAAACTTTTTAAGTATTTATAGATGAGCAACCTCATATTTCCTTTTTAGTATTATAATGTTGTTTCTCTCCTGTATACATGCATCTCCTATTTGTCATAATTCACAAGTGTGTTTGTTGAATTCCCTAGCTATATTTTTTCTAAGGACCAAACTAGACTGAACCAAATGGTTTACGTGGTTCCAAAAATGAGGACCCAGCCTTTGCTGTTAAGCTTGATTATTTATCTCTAGCTAAGCTCCACCTGGCTGTATTCGAATACTCTGTGATCATGAACTGTTTATATTAGAGTGTTTAAGGAGTTGCATTAGAACTAATGGACAACTGTTACACCTGGACCTTCTGCGCTGTATGATGGAGCGGGTAACAAGAATTAGAAAGCCATCACTGACAGTTGGCAGAGGTGACCCACTAGAGTGGGGGAGGGAGGGGTCATAGAGATGAAAAACCGGGTGCCCTCAGTGGGGGACTATAGGGAAGGAGCAGAAGATGGCAAGATTATGTAAATTGTCTCGCTGTTTCTGCTTTTTGTTTAAACAAATATTTTCTTTTAATCGAATAGTTAAGCATGGAATGTATTTATTTTTAGATTATTTTACTGTTTGGTTTAGAGTTGGGCGCTAAATAAATGTTTAGTTGAAGAGAGTTGCTATTTTGATAGAATTATTTCAGATTAAGGGTAGGTACTTCAAATCAGGATTTGCTTACTCATTTTTTTTTAAGTTATTAGTCTTTAGTTGAAATGACTCCTCATTTAGCAATACTTACCTAGTATTTACTAAACCAAGCACAGTGATGAAGAAATTGTTTGCCCTTATAATCTGGTGAGAGAAGCATATTATTCATTAAACAACTATTTACCATAAAGTATCTTTTCCATATTCTGATTGGGCAAGAAAAGGATGCTGTGGGACCTGTTTTCAGCTGTTGAACTTGTAGTTGGCACTTGCAGGCTTTACCCTCTAGTGACTTTTAATCTGATCTAGATGTTAAGTGGTCATGATGGTATTCTGCCATTTAAGGAAAATAGGAAGGTTCAGAATTGAACAAGTGTTAGCTGTTTTTGTTAAGTAATAATAGATAAAATTGAACTTTTGATGATGCTTTTTCTCCTAATGATATGTGCTTTTTTTTTTTTTTTTTTTTTTTTGTCTTAATTTCTTTGCTATAGATGGGCAGCCAGATATATCAAGGCCTTTTGGATCTCAGCCTTGGCATAGCTGTCACAAACTCATATATGTCAGGCCAAACCCTAAAACAGGGGTTCCTATAGGTCATTGGCCGGTTCCAGAATCTTTTTGGCCAGATCAGAATTCTCCAACATTGGTAAGTACCAGTCAGACTGAGGCTTTGTAATGGTAACCATTTATCTGCTTTTTATACTAGTTGTAAGTACTACTTTCAATTAAATATGTGGCTAATTTACAGAAATTACAATGTTCAAAGTGTTGTGGTAAGCTGTTAATGGCTTCAGTATACTGTATTGTTCATTATGTAGTAATGGAAAAAGGCACCTGGTTCCTTTAGAATCTAATACCAGGCTTATGGGTTTTTGTTGTTTTTTTTTTAGCATCTGGGTACAGAATCATAAATGTTTCATGAGTTCTCTTTGGACTCTAAACATAATGTAACGTGCAGATTTGTCCCAGGGACACAGTTTAGAATTTAAATGAAGGCTTACACAATAATTTTGTTCATGTTGTGTTCAATTTTGTTCAATTTGTTTTGTTATGTTGACTTGCATGGTTTTAGTTATATTTTTCATTGGTCTGGAGGTTTAAGATAGGAATGATTTTCTGGTCTTGCTTATGAATTATTTTTTAGAAACAGTAAAGCTTGTTGAAAAGTTACGGTGAATTATCAGTATTCACTATATAGTTTTTCTGATAGTAGGGTAAAGTTATACAACATATCTATTTAATCTTGTTACTACATTTTCTTTCACAGTAGTATTTTCTCTAGGGTATGAGGAAATCCTGGGCTGTTCTGTGGGAGAACATGACATACCGCCCTTATAAGGCTTGCATTTCAGATGCCGTTCAGATGTCACTTAAAATTCAGATATCGTTGACAATTAAACTGAATCCTATTTGACATCTTTTGTACTTTAAACCTATATCAACTCTACAAGATAACATTTACTTTTAATCTGCATAACATCTATAAAGTGACATTTCCTTTATTCATTTGGGGTTCATTGAAGTTAAGATTTAATAAATTTCAGTAAGGCATCTTCTTTATTCCTTTTCTCTTTGTTCTGATTGAACCATCCTAGTTTCTTAGTCTGGCCTTACAGAGAAAATCAGTTTCTTTGTTTATTTTACTTTCTTTTCTGGAGCTCTTTCAACTCTTATAGAACAGATACCATATTTGTATGAAATACTGCTTTGTTAGTATTCTTTTGATTGTCTTTATTTAATACCCTCAGTAGTATGTATGATACTTTGTCTAATCCTAATAGAAATTCAAAATCAGTATCACAAGCATTATCTATTAATATAACTCTAGTTGTCTATTGCAAATTGTTACAAACCATAGAGGATTTTGAAGTGTGAGTAAGATTTCAGTTGGGAGGAGGAAACGTATGAGAAAAAAATGTGGAAGTAAAAAAGAACAAGGTATATTTAGAGGGATAACAAGTAGCAACAAGTAGCTGAGTATAGGTGGGTCATAGGGCATATGTAGAATATTAAGAGTATCATTAAATGAATTAAATTGTTCATGACTTTAAATGCAAGATTAAGGAATTTAAGCTTTTTTTTCAGTGGGGTTCAAAGAATAACTGAAGGCATTTTTATAGAGTGCCGCTTTGGGACAATTAATCCGGTGGTTGTTATTTGTAGTAAAAGTAGGCGATGTGTTGGGAGGTAAGCAGGTTTCCTATTGGGCTATTATGGTTCACATAAGACATATTAAGAGTTTGGATTGAGATGATGGAAGAAAGAATCATAAGAAAGAAAATATTGGAAAGAACTGTCAAAATTTAGTAACTGAAGGATATTAGAGGGGAAATGAAATTTTTATGAATAACAATATTTCAAATAAGAAGTATTGATATTGAAATTTAAGTGTCATTTATTAGAAACTGATTCTGAATTTGAATCATGGCTTTACCAATTAGTAGTTAAGTACCTTTGGTTAATTATCTTCTCTATGCCTTAATTTTCCATCGGTTAAATGATGATAGTAGCTCCTATCCCATAGGATTGTTTGGGGGATTAAATGAAATAATAAGTTCAAGGTTTCTTTGCCAAGTTCCAGAGGACTCCTTCCCCCTCCCTTTTCCTCTTGGATCTCAGTATGTTCATCCAAAAAATGAGTGAGTTTCATGGACTGACTCAATAAGCTATGTGTTAGGCATATGCTGGGTTCACAGGAGCACAAGGTGAGTAGCACAAGTTGAGTAAAACATTGTGCTCACCCTGTTGAGCGATACCACTTATGGGAAGGCCAGAAATATAAAAAATGTAGCAGAGTACAGCATGTTAACTGTACTAGAAGGGCAGAAGGGCACTTCCCTTCTTCCACGGGGAAGTGGTACCTAACTGGTATATGTTTGGGATACAGGGTGGGAAGGGGTGTCAGGGAAGAAGTCTTTTTGTGGCTGATAACTTGCCAGTTCAGACTTCAAAACTTTATTTGCAATATGCAAGAGAGAAAATAATAAAGCAGGCAGGGGTGACATGTGAAATATGGATGACATGAAAGATGACGATCTGGGTGAGCAATTGCAAGTGGTTTGGCATAGCTAGAACACGGGGTGTACACGGCGTGGTGGTTGAAAGGCGGAGCGGGACCAGGTCATCAAAGATCTTTTTGTATAGTATTAAGAGTTTGGACCCTATTTTTAGGTGATTGTTTATTACTTTTGCCAAATAATTTTAGATAGCATAATTATTGGGCTGGCCAAAACATCCATGTAGTTTTTTCCATAAAATATAGGACATATTTTTCATTTGTACCAATAACTTCATTGATTTGGATATTTTGAATATGTCGGCTATCTCCCACGTGGTCTAACGTAGATTGTTTCAATTAATGTCTCAATTTGATCGCTATCAACCTCAGCAGGTCTACCAGGCCATGGAGCATCATCCAGCTAGAAATCTCCAGCACAAAACTTAGCAACCACTTCTGACACTTGATCAGTCACAGCAGCTTCCCCACACACTGCACACATCTTTTTCTGCATTTCAGTGCATTTCCACCTTTCTTGAAATAGTAAAGCATAATATGCTGAAAATGGATATTTTCTTCCATCTTCAGCATTCAAATGGCTACACAAAAATTCACCAGTTTTGATATGTATTTTAAAAACGCATGCTGATATGACAGCTGCCAAAATACAGTCTTAACAAAATTGTTTCAAATGAAGTTAAAGACAGCTAAGCACTACTAGAGTCCTCTGACGGAAAAACCAAACAAACTTTTGTATTAAATTTGATGGCCATGGGATTAGAGGGGGCTAATTAATGAGGGAGATTAATACAAAATAAGCAGTTGTACTAGTCTAGTCTGAGAAATGAGGGCGTGAACTAGAGTGGTAGGATGGAAGACATGTTTCCAGAGAGACGAACGCTGAGCACTGACAGGGCAGCAACTACTCACTGCGCACCTGCCGTGTGTGTGCCCTCCGCTAAGTGCCTTCGAACTTGTGGGATCGTCTTGTCTAGGTCTTTGTGACAGTTAAATGTGGAGGGCAAGGGGAGGGTATTAAGGATGACATCTAGTGTTTTAGAATAGGTTTTGTGATGCAGGGGAGAAATAGCAAGTTGGGTAATAGAGTGTCTGAGGCACCTCTGGGAGGTTTGGGTTAGGTACTTTAAACAAGCACCTAACTTGTTAGTAGCAGGCAGTTGTAGGCACGCGGGGAATGAGCGGGATGTGGTCCCCTCACGGACCTGGGAGCCGCCAGTGTACAGAGTAGCTGAGGCTAAGAGAATCCTTTATAGCTATGAAATTTCAAATTATTTCCTTATAGCTCCTATTTTCCTCACCAGTCTCTGATCAGTGAGATTTTATTTATTTTCCACTTTCCACCCAGTATTAGTAGTTAAGCCATGATTCACGATCGCAGACTGGGGATCACCACGTCCCCGGGGCTCCCCTCACCGTCCTGGCTGAAGGGCAGAGGACCGAGGAGAGGAGGGTGGAGCCAGTTCACTAGTTTGGAGCCTGGTGCCTGTCCCAAATTTACAAATAATTTTTAAATATGTAATGTCCTAACTTTTACTGATCAAGGTGTATGATCAATCAGTTTGGAAGCCACTACTCTATACAAGTAATTAAGTTGCTACAAGTGAGCACTTAAAACTTAAGGTTTCTGTATGTTCCTTGGATATGGAAATGAGTACTTAATTCCAAAAAGTTATATTTTAAACCTAAAGAGATTTTCATTTTGTGTGGATTTTGAAGGGTTTTGTCTTTCTTCTGAATATTAAATAATTTAAGCTTTGCGTTCTCAAGATTCTTTCAGCTAAAGGTGCTTTGCCTAGTAAATTGAACTCTAGCAAAACTGAGGAGCTGAGTCCATTTGGGTAGTGAGGGATACTGAAGATGAGTTTGTTTCTGGTATTTTGCATAAATAGTAATGAGACTTTCCCTTCTAGCCGCCTCGCACATCTCATCCTGTAGTGAAGTTTTCCTGCACAGACTGTGAACCAATGGTTATTGACAAATTGCCTTTTGACAAATATGAGTTGGAACCTTCACCACTGACTCAGTTTATCCTGGAAAGGAAATCTCCTCAAACATGTTGGCAGGTGAGCTGATCAATTAGCTAAGTTTGGTGTTTCTTAAAAAGTTAAATTGAATCAATGGTTTATATAATCTGTAAAGGTTTAAACCTTCATAGAAATAGTAAGTTTTAACCACTCCCTTTTAACAGGTGTATGTGAGCAATAGTGCGAAATACAGTGAACTCGGTCACCCGTTTGGTTACTTGAAAGCCAGCACAGCGCTGAACTGTGTTAACCTCTTTGTGATGCCTTACAATTACCCTGTCCTCCTTCCCCTTTTAGGTAAGTCACGCCTGTCGCCTTCTCCCGGGCTCAGCGCACGATTTCACTTGGCATATGTTTTCCTAAATGAATGAGTTTGTTCCAAAATAACATGATTGCCTAAAGTTAGTTTCTGGGCACCATCAGGCTGTGATTTTTGAGTACTGTTGGAAGAGACTGATTTTCCTTTATGGAGTCACCTCGGGTTTGAAAGTTATAGTCACAGTGTTAGTAGATACATTTATAGAAAGCTCTGTACGTACTCTGCTTATGTCCTCAAACCTGTCTCGTGTCTAGGTCTAGATAGGGCATAGTTTTTCTTTGTGTTTCCTGATCCCACTTCTATCATTACGTGTAATTCTAGACCATAATGGGCACCGTTTCATTTTTGAAATGGTGTTACTGATTGAAAATTAGAGAACCCAGAATTTTACCACTTCTATTTTGTTAGAGCTTGCATCTCAGTTACCCTTCCTCTCACAAATAAGAAACTTACCTGCCTTGATTTTCATCTGTGAAAATGAGTGATGATAGTTTGTTTACATTATACATTTATAGATGACTTGTTTAAAGTACATAAAGCAAAACCAACACTGAAATGGAGACAGTCGTTTGAAAGTTATTTGAAGACAATGCCTCCCTACTACCTTGGGGTAAGAATGTTATTGTTAAAAGTAGAACTTGTTATAAAGTTTCATATTATGCTTATAGTTTATTGTAAGTATTCCTGTTTTTTGCCATTACAGGTTAAACATCATGAAAATTGTGTGTACACATGGCCAATATAGATGTAATAGGAAAAAAATGTTTCGATGATTTGCAAAATAACGATGATTTTGAGTATAGACAGTACCTACCCTATGCCTGCACTGATCCTATGCCCGTGACATGTATTAACCCCATTTCATTTATATAGTAATTCTAGGAGGTAGAAATGGTCACTGTCCCTATTTCATAGATGAGGAAACTAAGGTACTAAAAGATAAGTTAAGTTGTCCAAGGCTACATTGCTAATACATGGGAGCTGAAATTCAGTCCCAGGCAGCCTGGTTTTGAATTTAGGCCTTTAATCTCAGTTGTTGTACTATCTTTTTAAATTGTAGTTTCAGAATTATTTCTCTCTAATGGTTCAAAATTATTTTTGTTGCATTATTTTCTAAATCTTCAGAAATATGTTTTTAGGTACATAAGTGTATACTCACATAGAACCATATATTTTTAAAGCCATGAATTTTCTGATTACTTAAAATCTAGTTTATCATAGTAGATAAGACCAGTAATGTATGTATTAGTAAGTATGCTACTTTATTTCATGAAAAGTAATTTAATAGATCTACACTAAAAGCACTTTTAGACATTACTTCTGCTTTTAATTCAAGAATAGTACAGCATGTGACTGTAACTGATCTTTGTAAATGGTCCCTCATAAGAACATTAATTTCTTGAGCTTTAGAAATCATATTTTACAGTTTTAAGAGATAATTTCTATGAGTGTCTAGCACATAGTGCCTGCCATGTAAGAGAGGAGGAAATACTTTGAATATGAAATGTTACATATGTTGACTCGTTTACATTACATAGGAACCTGGAGGACTTAGCCAAAGCTGCATGGATATGAAATATCAGAGATTTGATATCTCTGGGATTTGATTCTAGTTTCACACAAGTGCTTATCCACTTTCTTATATGTCAGTGAACATCATCCTTATTCTGTCTCTGTCCCATTCATATATGCTGGACCCTCCTGCTAGTGATAGTTATCATTGTCCAAAGTGGTTCTCCATTGGTCTCTCCTTAAAATTAAATGTTATTTCATTATACCACATCCATAGTAAATAATACACTGTTTTTTCCTCCTTCTTGTTCTTCCTTCTATTTTCTTTCAGCTCAGCTAATGGTAATAGCCATGATTAACACCTACCGAATGCTTACTGTGTGCCAGATGCTTTTATAAGTGCTTTCTATGTATTAATTCATTTAATCCCATGACAACCCTACGAGGTAGACACTATTACTATCATTTTACAAACGAGAAGCTAAGGCACAGAGAGGCTACAGAACCCAGGACACGGGGTCACAAAGCTAGTACGTGGTTGAGCCTCAGCCCACACAGTTATCCAAAGCGGGAATCTCCTCTTTTCTTGGACTCCATTTCAGTTACTACCCACGTTCTACCAAATCTGCCTCTGCACTGCGTCTCCTGCCCTTTTCTCCCCAATTCACTGTCTCCGAGGAGACTAGGAAGTCTGGGTCTTCACCTTTCTCGCCCTGGGTGTCGTTATTCTAGCTTCAAATCCTTTTTAACACTTTTGAACTGCCTCTCTTACCACTGACAAACACTTTACTGAAATACAAATATGATATTACTCTTACTGCAGAAAAGGAGGAATTGGGGGTGGGGAGAAGTTTTCAAAACTGACATAATGCATGTAGCCTGACATTTTTGACAAGCGGGGTTTTCTTTCTTGCCCATAGCCGTTGAAGAAAGCTGTTCGAATGATGGGGGCACCTAACCTCATAGCGGACAGCATGGAATATGGCCTCAGTTACAGTGTCATTTCATACCTCAAAAAATTGAGTCAGCAGGTAACGTTGGGAAATGGAGAGCCTTCCGTATTTGGAATGGTTTTGGCTAAGATGGTTTACAGGCCAGATGTCAGTTCTTGATAGTTCTAATAGAATTCCACTCTATTAGTAGATTATATTTTAAAACCACACGTATCATATATTAACACAATTCTTTCTCAAGTACATGGTATGCTGCGTTTTGAAATGTTAATTTCAAATAATAATCCCAGTTTGTGAAATGGCTTCCTAGATTTCCAGTTTGTGAACATTCTTTGTTTTCTTTCGAGAAATTTGTTAGAAAGTTGTTTTTTCTTAGAAAAAATGCCAGTTCCTTTTACTTTCTCTTTTAAAACCTGTAGGTTTTTTTCTTTCAGAATGGGAATTTCTTGTGAAATACTGTAAGAGACATTGAATTTTGTCATTTGGGGCATAAATCACCTTAGCAGATACTGTGGTGGTTAAGCAGTCTAGAGTTTACCCGACTGCCAAGTTTCTAATGTTGTATAAGATGCATCACTTTTCCAGGGCTTCTGCCATGTCAACTTCACTGCTAATTGAAATGGAGGTGTAGAGAGTCAAAATATTTGCTCTCTGCTTTCCGGTGAAAAATTACATCATTATTTGCCATATCTATGAACATTTATTTATATGCTAATGTCTTTAAGTAAATATTGATGAGAGGATTTTTCTAATTTTCCATCAGCTCGGAATTAGAAATGCATATTTTCATTTAGGGTATCTTTACATTTCATGGTTTAAGTGTAGTGGGTATTTACAATTAGAGTTGTATTTGTTTGCCCTGCTCCAAAAGGTTAGAATTGTAATGATTTAAAATCATAAGACATTCTTCAAACTATGTTTAATTTACCAAGTACTTGACATAAAGGATGTCACTCAAGATTTTAATTTCTTATATACTTTTAAAATATATAAATATTTAACTTATAGAGCACCAAAACTATAGAATTTAAGTTCCCAATTTAGATTATATCAAGGCAATTCTTGTTTATTTTTTACTTTAGGCCAAAATAGAATCTGATCGAGTCATTGGATCTGTAGGCAAGAAAGTAGTACAGGAAACTGGGATTAAAGTTCGAAGCCGATCACATGGTTTATCAATGGCCTACAGGAAAGATTTTCAGCAGCTGCTCCAGGGAATTTCAGAGGATGTTCCTCATAGACTGCTGGACCTGAACATGAAAGAATACACTGGGTTCCAAGTTGCTTTGCTCAATAAGGTAATAGTTACCTGCATGTAGTACTGCTCTAGTTATATCCTGTTACACTGTTGAGCAGAGATAAAATTTTCTATTAACTGAAACTCAGTTCATCCAAACTCTCGTAAGTACTTTTATACTTGAACAGAATAATGACCATTATATCGTGCTATCATTGAATCGCTGAACTGTAGGATTAAAACAGACATTGTCCGTGGTGAGTGAATGAATGGATGTACTGATAAAAAGTAAACCAGCCCATTTATCTTATAGGTGAATAAGCAGAGGCTTAGAGATTGCTTAAAGTTACATAGGGAATGGTGGCGTCGCTGCAGTTTGATGCTTACGACCTCGGGTGCACACTGTGGTCCTGGAGCACTTTAGGAATGCTCGTTATTAAACAGGTCTTTATCCCAGAAGCCTTTTTGTAAAAACAGACACACTGATTCTAAAATTTGTATGGAAGTGTGAAGGTACTAAGATAGCTGGAACAATTTTGGGAAACAGTGTAGTTGGACAGTTTGCACTACCTAATTTTAAAAGTTACTGCTAAAGCTGTAGTGCAGAACACTTTCTGTTGTTGGCGCAAGAATGAACAGAGGTCCTCGGGACAGAGTGCAGTCACAAGTAGGCCCTCCCACGGAGTTGGTTAGTTTTTAACCAAGGTGCCAAGATAATTCAGAGGGCACAAATAGTCTTTTCAACAAGTAGTACTGGAACAATTGGATGTCCATATTCAAAATAAGGCTCTTGACCCTTACCCAGCATTACTTGAAGTGATCATGGTCTTACATGTAAGAACTAAAACTGTAAACTAAAGAAAACTGGAGAAAATCATCATGGCCTTGGGTCATAGATTGTTGAAGAGTTCTAAAATACAAAACAGAAAGCACTTGATAAATTGAACTTCATTAAAATTAAGATTTTTTAATTCAAAAGAAACTTTAGAAAATGAATAGGAACTCATATGCCTGGGAGAAAAGCATATATTGAATAAAGAACTTAATATCAAAATAAATAAAGAACTTAATATAGCTCAATAACAAAGAGACAAACACCCCATTAAAAAAAGTGGGCAAATATTTGAACAGATACTTGACCAAATGAGATGTACAAACTTGAACAGGAGCATGAGAAGATGGCCAACCTTATTGGCCACTAAGGAAATGGAAATTAAAACCATAACGAGGTTCCACTTTACACCCTCTGGAATGGCTGAACTTTAAAAGACTGAAAAATATCAAGTGTTGGTGAAGATGGAGAGTAGCTGGAACTCTCACATTGCTGATGGGAAAAGTTGGCAGTTTCTTAAGAAGGTAAATACATACTTGCTCTATAACCAGCAATTGTATGTATCTGCCCAAGAGAAACAAAAATATATGTGGTAACGGCATTATTCATAGTCCCCCAAAACTGAAAACGATCCAGTGTTTATCAAAGATAGATAGATAAAAGGAATGGTATATCCGTATAAACGAATACTACTTTATACAATAAAAAGGAATGGACTGCTGATACATGAACAACGTAGATGAATCTCAAAAGCATAGTGCTAAGTGAAAGAAGCCGGATAGACGATATTAGATATTGCAAGATTTCATGTGTAAAATGGAGCGCAGAGACAGGAAGCAGGTAAGTCGTTGCCTGGGGCTAGTACTAAGGACCCACTACACACGGGCACAAGGAACTCTCTGGGATGCTGGAAGAATTCTAGAACTGGGTTGTGGTGATTGTTTCACAACTGTGAATTTGCTGATGCTCATTGAACTGCGTGGTTAAATAGGCAGGTTTATGGTATATAAATTACATATCAAAGCTTTTTTTAAAAAACCTTGAAAGTCTTTAAAATTTGGATATTTATTTCTTTTAGCCAGAATATATAATAAAATCTTGAGTTAGATGTGAGCTTGAGATTATTTGGTTGAGTTCACTACTGATTTTTTATCTTTTGGTTCCCAAAATAGCACATTAAGATTACATCATAACTCTATTCTGTTTTTAAGCTAAATTAGTTAACTTATATATCTTTTTTTCAAACCTGTGCTGCAGGTGTAGAGTTTAGTTTCTTGATTCTGTTTGTCTTTGAATGTTTTCAATAGGACTTAAAGCCACAGACATTCAGAAATGCGTATGACATACCAAGACGGAATCTTCTGGATCATTTAACAAGAATGAGGTTTAATCTCATGAAGAGCACCCGCAGGTTTCTTAAAGGACAGGATGAAGGTTAGATCATGGTTGTCATGTTGGTATTTCTTTTGTAAATTTTTTCTTTGTATTGAAACATAATAGTAATACTGTAACTCTTAAAGAATTATTACAATATTGCATTCTCATTGTAAAGTTGGACAAATGAAGGAAAAAGTCATTCCTGAGTCTATATTTTTTTCCGGAATCACTGTTGCTGCAGATTCTGTTCCCCAGAGTAACAACCTTTGTTAACAGCTTAGTTTCCTTTCTTGGTTTTTCATCCATTCACACACGCAGTTATTTTCTTACGATGTGCTGATACCTGGTAGTTTAACTCTGGGTGCCCAATAGCTGTCATATTCTGACATCTCCTTCAGCCATCTCCTTGGCACCTACTACAAATCAAGTCAGATAAGAATTTAACCCTTTGCGATCTCTGATGTAAGCATTCCAACTATACCTATGTATAAAAAGGATTATGTATATGATTTCTCTTCTCTGTAAATTCTACTATAATTAAATTTTGTATATTTGGAATAGAGTAGAAGAAACATTCCTTTTCATGGGAAGATTACACATATTGCTGATTCCATGCCCTGTGATTAGCTGCAATATTTTTGTTTTGTTTAGAAGATAAAATCAATGATTTTTAATTTTATTTTAAAAATTTCAAAGATTCTTGTGTCACAATATTTATAAAGGCAACAAATTAATTTAGAGTATGTGGTAAGGGAAGACTGCTTAGAATAACACCAGGTGGCTTTCATATATAAGAAGATATGTGTTGCCCTGGCTGCTGTGGCTCAGTGGGTTGAACGCTGGCCTGCAAACTGAAAGGTCACTGGTTTGATTCCCAGTCAGGGCCCATGCGTGGGTTGTGGGCCAGGTCCCCAGTACGGGGTGTGTGAGAGGCAACCACACATCAATGCTTCTCTCCCTCTCTTTCTCCCTCCCTTCCTCTCTCTCTAAAAGTAAGAGAAATAAAATCTTTTTTAAAAAATCATAAAAAAAGAAGATACGTGGTAACTGTAATGGGTGTTAGTGAGGTTAACTTCGTTGTTGCTCTGCTTTGTTTGCAAAGATCAAGTGCACAGCGTTCCTATAGCACAAATGGGGAATTACCAGGAATACCTCAAGCAAGTACCTTCTCCACTCAGAGAACTTGATCCTGATCAGCCTCGAAGGTTGCATACATTTGGCAACCCCTTTAAGCTGGATAAAAAGGTAAATTTGAAATGTTCCAGCATATAATTCATTTGTGCTAGGTACTGTGGATTTAAAAGTTCCTAACTTAACTAAATTAAGCTAAAGCTATTTTCCTGGTAAAGTATCTAATAAATGTCAACATAGCTAAATATAGTCACTTTAATGGGAATTGGAATTTGTTGTGCCATTTAAAAACTGTATGTAAATCCAGGGAAATTTTTATTTTGTTATAGGGTATGATGATAGATGAAGCAGATGAATTTGTGGCTGGACCTCAAAATAAACATAAACGACCTGGAGAACCAAATATGCAAGGGATCCCTAAAAGGCGTCGCTGCATGTCCCCACTGCTGCGAGGCAGACAGCAGAACCCCGTCGTGAACAACCACATTGGAGGGAAAGGACCACCCGTGCCCGCGACGCAAGCACAGCCAGACCTCATTAAACCCCTTCCTCTTCATAAAAGTAAGAGTTGGGTGTTTTCTAATGTCCAAGAACAGCAGGAGAAGATGTGTTTATTCTAAACTGGCATGTAATTGCTTTTGTGTGTCTTTTTAATGAATGTTTGTTGAACATTTCCTATGTTCATTACGCTTTATTAGCAATCATGATCTAAAATACTTGCAAATCCTAAGTATTTCAAAGTAGTTTTTAAAGGGTATTATCAAATTCAGCATCAGTGTAGTGCAACAACTAATTACTAAAGACCTGTGCTGTTCTAGACGGCACTGGGCACTGAGGGTGGCCGTGACCAGGGCAGGGACTTCTGCTCTCACTTGCAGTGCATGAGGAGGGCAAGCCATGGAACGCTTCGTTATGAGTGCGGTGAGTTCTACAGAAGGGAAGTCAAGGGTGTTGTGGGTGTGTTTGGTGAGAGGGTTCGACTCGGTCTGTGGGGTCAAGGCACTTTATGAGGAAGTCGTCTAAAGCAGCACTTGAAGGATGAATGAGGAGGCTCTCGGTTGAGTTGAGGTGGAGCTTTGGGTGAGCATTTCTTGCAGGCTGTCTGATGGTGCTAACGCGTCTGGTCACAGACCACACTCTAAGTAGTAAGGACCTGGAGTGATGTGCTGAGGGACGTGGGGGTGGGAGGAAGCCTGCAAACTAGGTTTTGGAGACATTGTAGGCACACAGGTGTGCCGGGAGACCCATAACGAAAGTGGTGAGGAGAGAGATGAGTGAAGTGACTCAGGTGGGCATCAAAAGAGCAAGAGTTTGTCCAAGAGTGCGTGGAGGTAGGATCTTGAGACGGTGCTGGGAGGTGAAGGTTCATGGAGAACGTTGGAGAGAGCAGTTTCTGTTTCAGGTCTGAAGAGGAGAGCGGTGTCTTTGCAGGAAGGCCAGTTTCAGTTCAAAAGGAGTTGTACACGGTAGTAAAGCTTGCATGTCACGGAATAGACTTGAGGAGGGAGTCAGAGGTTTGAGGACTTTTGTGGGGATGAGTCCATTTTGGACAGTAAGTGAGGGCAGTGGAGATGAAGCCAGCTGTTGTCCTGGAGCTGTGGTGAGCAGTCGGGGAATTTAGAACTCAGCTGCTTCTGGGGGCGGGGGGAGCCAGTTTAATAGTCTCATGTGAGTGGCAAGGTGGCAGGCTGTAAGTCTAGGTGCCCAATGAGCTGGCGTGGGTGCCGGCTTGTTCCGAATTACCAGGCGGATGAGCGTAAGTGAGAAGAGGCCTTGCTGTGAAAGGGCCTGCTCGGCGTCTGTTCCCTGGAGAATGGGGGACATTTTAAACTTTCTGCCTTTACTTTTGCCACTAAGTGACAACAGAGGTATAAGGCAGTGGAGGGTTGAAACGAGCCAGGGCTGAAGAAAGGGTAATCATGATAATCTTGATCATACATATCTCCCTAAACCATTAAAACCCTACTTGTTCAATAAAATTGCTGTAGAATAAAACAGAGAAGTAAAAGTTGAATTTGGCTTTTTTTTTTTCTCCCTAAAGATAGAAGTTGTATAGATTTTGTAAATATTGTGAATGTTTCACATTGAATCCACCATGTCTTTATCAAAGCTTAAGAATCATGTCACGTTATTTGTTAACTTGCATCCGTCGAGGATATCACTTGTGGTTTTCTGCAGTGATTGTTTTTGAAGTTTTCATTACTTTGTGCCTTGAAGTTGTCTCATAATTTTTTCCTCCAATCTCTGTTTGTAGTTCCAGAAGCTAGTAACGATTCAACAGTAGATGATGTAGTTGAAAATCATGTTGCTGACCAACTCTCATCAGATGCTACACCAAATGCCATGGATACGGAGTTTGCAACATCTTCCCCAGCCAGTTTACTGGAACGACCGACCAATCACACAGAGGCTCTCGCTCATGATCATTTAGGAACTAACGACCTCGCTGTTGGTGGATTTTTAGAAAATCATGAGGAGCCAAGAAATAAAGTACAGTGTCCTGAAGAGAATATACCAGCATCCTCACTCAACAAAGGAAAGAAACTGGTGCATTGCAGAAGCCATGAAGAAGTCAACACTGAACTAAAAGCACAAATAATGAAAGAAATTCGAAAGCCAGGAAGAAGTATGTATAATTAGACACAAACCCTGGATTTAATTTCTGTGTGTGCTTAAAAAAAAAAGTCAGATTAATTAAAAACATACGATTCTAGATCAGTCTTGAACCATACATAAGCTGTGTGAGATTCGACTCTTTATCCAGCTGACGAACGCTGGCAGATCTCTTCTCTGTCCAAAGTGCTGTCATGACGGGGCCCCCTAGTCTCGAGTACTCCGGCCAGCACCTGGAGTTTTAAGGTAGCAGCCCAGCACTGTGTTTAAGATTTATGCTATGACAGTGACCAGGAATGTGTTTAGGTCAAAAAACTGAAGTTAGGAAAGCTACCTGTGATGGGAACGCAAAAGGATGTTTTTGTTTTGTCTTAGTACGTCTTGTAAACTGCAGTAGAAAAACACTGCATGAGAATGCAAGGGAGAGCCGCTCACTTTCTCTCTCTGCCTCTCGTTTTAAGAATACGAAAGAATCTTCACTCTACTGAAGCACGTGCAAGGCAGTTTACAAACAAGACTAATATTTTTACAAAATGTCATTAAAGAGGCATCAAGGTAAGTAACCTTTGGACGTATGGTCAGTGTTTAACAGTGTCTGTTGTGTTGTACGTGTGTGTGACGCGCAGCACTTCTCCCTGTTTTCATTTATTGAAAGAAATTCTTTAGAAATCGAGCCTTTCCTTTCTGCACATTACACGTACTTGCATAATTCTCTTTTTTCCTACTCTGGCTTTTGGTGTCTTTATATTTTATAGTCTTTAATTTTTCTCCTTTTTATATTTGGACTACTGTTAATGAGTGATTAGAAATAGTTCTGAAAGGCAATATTTTATTTTAAGATTTTATTTACTTACTTTTTAGAGAGAGGGGAGGGCAGGGAGAAAGGGACAGAAAGGTCAATATGTGAGAGATGCATAGATCAGTGGCCTCTCACACGCTCCCAGCCGAGGACCTGGCCCACAACCCAGGCACGTGCCCTGAGAATCGAACTGGACCTGAAAGGCACTAGTTGAATGCAGTTCACTTGTGTGTGGGAAAACATGTAATTACAGGGAACAGAGTTGGACAGACGAGCCTTACTCTGATTGCTTCAGGAGCCCAGGATTATGTGCTCTAGTACAAGGGATGTGGACCAGGAGTATAAATGGTACCTCCATAGTGCGGTTGACTGGAAAGCATAGTTTCATGGTTTAGGGAATGCAAAAATTATTTTTTATTTTTCCTTTAAGACTTTTAGTATTTTAAGAAAGCTTAGGGTTTATCTTATCTGACCTTCCAAATATACCCTGCTTGAGTCCCCCAGTTTCTTCCATGCTACACTTAAAGTTTGTTTTAGATCGGGCAGTTAATTTTGTGTGGGTTTGCGGGGCGCTGGAGCTTAGGCCACTTTGAAGGAGGTGGTAACTTTTCATACTATCTGTTTTGTATATTTAACGTATTCTGCTCTTAGTGTAACATTCTGTCAGTTCAAACATCTTCATGGATTTAGTTACGTTCCTGGTGCCTGCGGTCTACTTCTGTCATCTTTTAAAGCAGTGATTTTCAAGTGGGGTAAAACATGCAGTACCTGCCTATTTAGTCGAAGACACTGGCCTCTCTTCCCTTAGGTTGTCAGATAGAAGAATGACAGCAGCCACCACAACCACAGCTGTCCGGCGTGAATGAATCAAAATTAACACCAATTTTTTTTTTTTTGTCAGATGGCAAAAAACTATTTTTTAATGTGCCACAGGATTTTAACAGTTGGTTTATGTATGCCATGAGCTAAAAAAGGTTAAAAATCACTGTTTTAGAGTTGTGTGATGTGGTGGTTACAAGCAGAGAGGAAGGAAGTGGGCATAGGTTAGGCAGTGTTTTGGAAAGCATATTCTGAAAAGCATCAGCAGTATCAGTACCTATGTAGATGAATGCAACTTTAGTGTACTATATTTGTTAACAGAAAAAGTTTTTAAGCTGCCACTTGAACTTGGGCTGTTGGCCATATTCTGTACTAAAGATGTCTAATCCTTGATTTGCTATCAAGGATTTGCCTTCAAATTGTGGTAGGAAAACACCATGGTTTTTAAGTGCGCTTTCATTTCATCTAACATTTTGTGGGGAATTGGATTTGTACCTTGTTCACGTTCCTTTTAACGTTCAGCTTTCAAAGAGCATAATAAGAAGTGATTGGAGCCATTGCTCTGGGATCCCTGATTTTGCTGGAATGTTAGTAATCCGTGTATACATTGGGTTGTTTTCCTTTTTCTTCTTCATTGTGGAAGGAGTAACCTCTTTCTTCCAGCAGATTTTACATATCATACAGTTGTTGGTTTTTAATTTTCATTTCACTTTGAAAAATCTTGCCAAGGCAGTTTAACAAAAACATTATACTGATACATAACTTCATCTGTTAATAAGAAATTGAGAGTGCTGTTATTTTTTTTACACAGGTTTAAAAAAAGAATGCTAATAGAACAACTGGAGAACTTCTTGGATGAAATTCATCGAAGAGCCAATCAGATCAACCATATTAATAGCAATTAAAAGAAAACAGAATGTGGCCACTTATTTCACTATATCTTCTCCAAATACAAAGTAAATACAAGACTGTTGTGATTTTGCATTCATTTTTTGACATGCATTGTTGGCTATTTGAGATACTAAGAGCAAGTCTGCAGATCCTTTTCTCATCATTTTACAGTGACCTTTTCTTCATTTTTGTTTATTTTTGTAATGTGAAAAGTATCACTCTAAAAAAAAACATTTTTATTTAACAAACTAAAAATATTCCTCCAAATCTCTTGCTTGTCATTGACTCTCGCGTGTCAATTTCCCTCAGGTTCTATTTTCTTAAACCAACCTTTAAAATTGTCACCTCTGTTAAGGTTGAACTTTGCCAAAAAAAAAATAAAAAAGAAGTTACTTTGTAATTTTTGGGGAAAAAAGCACATACATTAAAACTAGGTAATGTTTTGTATATACAGTTATTTTGGATATATTATTGTAAGTTGTACAAATGTATTTTGAAGAATATTTAAGAAAAGCACTTTTGTTATTCCATCAATAAATGCTCTATTTTACTCTTGTGTGGTTTAGGAAATAGTCACATTTAAAGTAATCATTTAAAACCATCTGAAGATAATGGAATTTTAAAAGCTTTGCCTTTTAGCATTGGAAAAATACACCACTTGAAGTTCATATTTGTTAACCCTAATTGTAATTACATGGTACATGGTCTGCGTTGTCTTTTTACTCTATGTTCTTAGTTTTTGTTGGTCACCCCAACGTCCTCCTGTTTCCGCCTAGGTAACGGCAACAGTTTCTGTGGCAGATAGGCAGATACCTAAAAAGCAGACACCTTTGGACATGATTGGTTTCCTTACTTCTCTTCAGCCCTGTTCCTTTCTCACTAGCGTTGTGGATGGCCCTCAGTTAGGGAGTGGTAGGCTTGGGGTACCTCACCTACCCTACTCTGAAACATCGGGCCTTTGGGAGTTTGGTGCCACACTTACAAAAGTCCCATAACAAACTGGGGGCTCCAGCGGGATCTCTTTGTTCTGCTCTGCTGTTCTCACACTTCAGCGCTCCATTTTATTCAGAAGCTAAATGGAAAGGAAACACATTTAAGATGACTTTGCTCATTTGCATTGCCCCCGATTACCTGGGACAAGGGAAAACCAACACTGTTCCCTGTCCACCCTCAGTAAAATGGCTTCGTGTGCCCTTAACTGAGGACAGGACCCTGTGACCTGACTCACTCACCATTCATATTGTCACTGCTGTGCCTTGTAGTGCTTGGGGTAACCAGTAGAGAAAGAAGGTTAAAATGGATTTAGATTGTGTGGGTGAAATAAATTTATAAAGTTACAGTAAATTTGAAGTATTTTTAGGTTCATAACGTTTGAAAATGACATACCCTTATCTTTTTACACTTTAGCAGAACACTTTGAATTTCAAGGGTATAGCAAAGAAACTTAACTTTTTATGAAGAAAATCATAGATGAAAGTGGAGAACATGGTTGAGCTCTGTTCATTTTAGTCTAGGGCATTGAAACTCCCAATACTGAAGACAGACCCTGTCAAGAAAGAGAAGCATATGTAATGTTACGTAGTATTTTCATATGCAGTACTTTAAACCGTTTTTTTATCTCTACCAAATACCTTTATGTAAAGCAGGGTATCATTTAATAGATGAAATTGCTAAGGTAGTTAACCTACAGTTACATTGCTAAATGCAGCAAGAACTACGCAAAATCCAGAATATATTGTCTGGTCTTAAATGATATACATATTTAGATTCTGAGATTAATGGAAGGGATTACATGCAAGTCATTCAAAGTTCATGCTTAAGAATATTTAGGAAAGGGATTCGGTCTATTCCGATATGGCCTTCCTTACCAAACTCTTACTTCCATTTCGAAGGCTCATGAGGTGGTGATCCTTAAGACCCTTGATCTTTAATCCATTTTGGGGGATGAGCCCTGGAGGGAGTTGGGAAGAAGCAGTTTGTTCAGTCTCTTCTTTTTGTCCTCAATCTCTGCCACCACGCTCTATGCCCTCATCCTAAAACCTAGTTGCAAGGTTGGAAACCCATGGAGACTCAAGCCTAATAGTCCATCTCTGTGTTCAGAAGCTGGGCATATTAGTTCAATTCATGAAATACTGTAGGATTCTTGTAAGCAAAGGAGAAGGGGAGTATATTTGAGGGAAATAACCGGGTCTTTCAGGCCCTTTCCATCACTGGCTGACTAGGCTGGACAAACGATATTTTCCAGCAGTTAAATCTTGAGATTAAGACAGTTCCTTAACGGTCTCATGTGCCCCATTTGTCAATTGATTGAGTCATTATTTGCCTTTATTAGTAAGATTGATCAGCTTGGTGTACTGAAGGCTGAGACTCATTTTTATCTCTTCAATACCCTTCACCAGAAGAGTGTCCACTTTGCTTTGTGTGAGGCGGGCAAGTATGTCCCAGAAAGGTAAATTCATTCACAGGGACTGTGTTTAGACGAGCGGAGGGTCGTGGCACTGGCTTTGGATTAGCCTTTACTTTCATTCTCTGTTTACTAAGGCAGCTCTGCAAACGCCTGTCATTGAAATAGTGGTGTGTCCTTTATTATTGCAAAGATTCTACGGTCATTTTTATGCGGTTGAATTCCAAAAAAGAAATTGTTATCTTTTAAGTCCCATCGACCTTTATTGGCTATCAGCTTTTGACATTGACCTTTCTGTTCAAATGTAGTGCTGTCTCTTTCTGCAGGGAGTAGAACCTGTCGTTTTCTCATCTTTCATTTTTGACATGTATTCTTTCTAAGAGAGGGCACTCTGCCTGTTCTGAGTGATATGTGACGTTTTCATCTAATATATATGGGGTTGGGACGATTACTAGCAGGACATAATTCTGTTGATGGACCTTTTCTCCCCAAATAATCCCAAAATAGATTATTTACTAGTGAATGATCATTTTCATCCTTTTTGTCACAAAAGTGTTCCTTTTGATTTCTAACACAAGTTACAGCAGTATGCAAATGATTCTCAGATAAAATGATGTTGACAGTATTTCCTTAAAAATTTCTGTAAAGCCTATGCGTAATTTTCATTATTCTAACTTTTGACTTTTTTCTCTCCATAAATAAAAATAATGCCTGATGTTTAGTTAAAGTAGATCCACTTTTGCTTGATTTTATTAGTCTTGTTCCATCCTATTTCTTTTTTAACACATTATTTAAACTTGCCAACAACTCTTTACTGAGAATCTCTTTTCCTTCCTGGGCTGATAAATAATTGTCAGTGGGGGTGGGGGACATTAAGAGGAATAATTTAAATACTTAAAGGACTTCTCCTTCTGGTGTGCTAAGGATTTGCCAGTACCATACCATTTTTTTTGGATTAAGATGAGGTTGTATAGTGGGAATTAAAATGAACAAGGGCAAGCATTTGGTTTCTGTGTAACTTCAGCAAACTTGCGAAAGATCAACAGAAAGACCGTAGAAACCCAGGTGCATATACTAAACTGTTAGGATTGCTGAGAGAGGACTTCCTGGATACTCCAGTGGCCCAAAGGAACTATCTTTTATCCTACCGTGACAACAAAGCTTGGCAACAACTGGCAAAAGTCAAGATTTATCATTTATTTTACTTTTCATGAATGTTCTAAGTTTCCCCAGAAGTGGAAATCTGAATTCTAAAAATGTACATCAACTGCAAATGAGCTGACAGAGGAGGGGGAAACCCCACAGAGGATATTAGTTTCCCTTTTAGTTCCCCTTCCTTAGAGGAATCAAACGTTCCCTTTGCTTAGGATGCACAACCCAGCACCCGGGAGCTTCTGGCGCTGCCTAGGGACTAGCTGGGGGCGATGCTAGTTTTAGGCTGCAGTAGGCAGAGGAGCCCTTGTTGCTAGAGAGATTCTGAGAAATAATTTATCTGAATTCTATAAAAAAAAAAAAACAACCCAGCACTCATATCTGTGTTGTGTTCTCAGGAAAAGGAGGAATGGTCAATCTGCTTTAAAAACAAGAATCCAAGACCTTTTAGCAACAATAGGGCTGCAGGAAAGGCAAATAGAATCTAGATTCACTATTAAACCTGGATATGAAGTCCGTTGTACCCCTTCATTTTTGATGAATAAAAGCATCCTAATATTTCATTTAGAGTTACGGAGTGCAGTGGGGAAATTAAAAAGGTACACATAGCAAAACCTGTGTCTTATTTTTTAAATATTCCGTGGAATATTTTGCTGAAGGAAATGTTCAGAATGACCCTATTCCTTGCTTATGGGGATGGTGGTACAAGCCCTTTTCAAAATGGATGTCTCTTTTCTTCCACCATTTTTCAGAAAGTTGGTTCTCTATTAACATTCCTCTGTTTCTGCTCTCCCAAGCCTGGACCTGGGGTTTGCAGGGGAAGTTTTAGAAGTGGGAAGGCCGAACTGGCTAAATCTAACAAAGGTAGACACAGCAGTGGTGGACTGTGCGGGCCGCCAAGTCCCCCTTAGGAACGCACCTGTGGCTGCAGGTGCCCTTGTGCCTTCCTCTGACACCTGATCTTGGCCTTGCGGATTGCCTCAGAAACAGAGAAGCCGTCTTGGCCCTAGGAAATGCAAATGTGAATTGCTTATTGCATAGCTGATGCATTTGGTTTAGGGTTTTGAGTACATTTTTAAAGAATGTACTGTACTTTATCACATTCTTACGTTCCTTGCTGTATCACTAGGGAGAGCTTATTGGAAAATTCTGAAGCAATATTTTAAACTTCCCAAACCTCAAATTTAATAAATTATCTAAAAATCCCAACTTAACATTCAGAGCTGTGCCCCATTTTCCAAGTTATTCTCAAAAATAATTTCTAGCCCAGATGTACATCTTTTCGTTAGGTAATATTTCTAAAGCTTCGGTGGTGCAAGAATGTGTTAAAAGTGCAGATTCTGGAGCACAGGAATATGCATTTTCAGAAGGCTGCGTAGACGCTTTCCCTTGAGTGCCGCCTTGGACTGCGTTTTCAGGGCCATTTTTAAGGACCGGGTGACAGGTTTGTACTGTAGGCTTTCCAAGGCGTAGTTCAGTGTATCGAAAATGTGTCTGACCCTGCAGGACAGCGTTCGGCATGCCAAGGGACATCCGGCTGTGCAAGTGACTTGCTTCATGGGCTAGAAATCTGCAAAGAAAATGAGAGGTCAGGACTGGGACAGTTGTGTGCTAAATTTCAAAGGTAAGCCTAGCAAATAGGAATGGGGCCAGGAGGGTTCCCAGATTTTTCTCATTTTACCGTGAATCATTTTGAAACAACTCCACAATTCAATTCCTTGACACAATAAAGAGTGAAAGCTAAGAATCTTTAGAACTAGAGGAACCTTTAGAAATTACTCAGTCCAAGCCTTTCGTTCTAGAGTGGGCTGTCGTCCTCCGCGGTCACACACCTGTTAGAGTCGGGCCCATGCCTTCACACAAAGTCATCTTCAAGGAGGTGTTCTAGTCAACTCCAGCAGGCCGCTGGAGAGGCCCCTGGTAAGAGTCTTACTCGTTCTGACGTAGGCGTATTTTGAGGACGCTTCTGCTTCATTTTAGACTAGATTTTAATTGTTTTGCATTTTTATGCACATACCAGGAGATGGCATATGAGTGGCATGAGAGAATAAAACCAGCCCACAGTATAGAATCTGCAGCCTTTCATCTGCCTTGTAAATTAGGTGCATGCAGGGAATTATGAGTTGGCTGAAGTCTGTAAGGGACAGTCATTAGTGAAGGGGACCAGATGGGGCCAGAGGAAGGAAAAATCAGTGGAAACATTCACCTGGCATCGCTTGTCCTAAAACCAGTGAGGAATCTGATCATTTAAGCAATTGGTCTCTTTCTGCAGGATCTTTTAGGGAAGAAAGAAATTTTCTATAATTAGGGATAAAAAAGGGTTCTTTGGTGGTCGTGAGGTTTTACTAATCTGTGGCTTCGTTGCTATCTACTGTGGTATCTGAACATTTTAAATAAATGTTAATGAAATGAGCAGAGGTTTATTATGAAACCCTTTATCAGGGTTTCATAGTAAAATTATAATTAATATAGTAAATAATGAAATACAGCAAAGGTGTTGTGTTAGAATCCAGGCGCCTTGGCACAAAGCGAGAAGTGGGACCAGCCGGTATGAGTGAGTCTTCGGTTAGATGGGCCCCGCTATTTCCATTTCTTGAGGCTAGCTCTTCGCCGCCCTGCAGGGCTGGTCCAGCAGTTGGCATTGAATACTTGCACAGCTGTAAGCCCAGACTCCGAGGCCTCAGGCTCCAGCATCTTGTCTCTTACATTTTTGTAAGAGTTAACCTTTCAGAAGAACAACATGTATGCTCGCAGTAAGAATCCAGGAGTCGTCTGTAGGTGTGTGTGTGCCTTCTTCCTTGATCCTGTCTGACGGTGCCTATATGCTTTTGTTCGGCAGCTGTTGAGATGGCATGCAGCTAAGGAACCCAGCCTAATGGAGGTCAAGCACAGAGGGATTCTCCCAGCTTTGGGCGCATCCTCTCCTGCAGTGGGAGCAGCTTCTTGGTACCATTGAGGTCATACAACCTACTTTCCCAAAATTTGTCCCAAGATTTTTTATAGGCGCTACTCTGTAAAAGGGTGCCCTGGTTTATTAAAAATGGGAAGTGCGGGTTGAGTAGTTTTGTGCTTTTGTTTTTAGTGGTGAACTTCTCCAAGCTGCTAATTCATTAATGTTCGTAGTGAATCCCAACAGGACTAGAATATGTAGTGTTTAACCATGGACCCATCCCCCCATCTCCCTTCTCCAAGTTTACCAGATTGGTATTCTGAGGAACGCAATTTGGGAACCTGTAGCTTACTGTAAACCCATTTTCTCCGGTTACATTTCATTACCCAAAGCAAAGGGGAACGTGTCTTTCTTGGTGAAATCTCCACTCTTCTTCCATCACATCGTCTACCGCATTTACATGTTCTTCCTCTGTCACATCATCTACCACATTTACATGTTCTTCCTCTGTCACATCGTCTACCACGTTTACATGTTCTTCCTCTGTCACATCGCCTACCACGTTTACATGCTGGCCTCGCCTTTTAGATCGCTAGCTCTTAGGAGTCAGGAGCTGTCTTAGTACTTTCAGATACTTCGTGCCTTGCTCAACGAGTGTAATGCTGCTTGTGTACAGTACACGTTGGGTGAATGACTATTACACACTTCACCTTGCACAATTATTTCACGTCCCCAAATAAACAGCTGCCTTCCTGGTCTTTCATCTGATTTCACTTGTAAGGAGGTGCCGGCTGTGTCTGTAGACTCGGGGGCCCTGGACAGGGTGATCCCTGGCCAAGTCTCACCCAAATGATTGTGTCAATGGCCCTTCTCCTTTGTCAGTGGAGACCGCCATTCTTCATGTGTGGTTGGTCATGCTCCCAAAAGGTGTGAGAGTCTTGCCCTGACGTGTGGCTCAGTGGGTTGAGCGTCATCCCACAAGCCGAAAAGTCGCCGGGTTCGATTCCCCGTCAGGGCACACGCCTGGGTTGCGGGCCAGGCCCTGGGTTGGGGGCCTGCAAGAGGCAGCCGATCAGTGTCTCTCTCCCTCTCGCTAACAATAAATAAATAAATAAATAAAATCTTTAAAAGATTTTATAAAAAGGTTTGAAAGTCTTTATAACATGACATTATGCAAACACGAGATTGTAAAACATAAATCATTGTCTCTACATTGTATCTGCAGCTTCTCCTAAAGCCGAGTAACGTACACTTCGCTGTGTCTTTTGTGTTTAAATTATTACTACTTACTGTTGGCAGATTCAGTGGCCTCTTAGAAAGTTATTGCCAGAACTTGCGTCTAGTTATTTTTCTCATCTTTTTAACTGGAAACAGTTGTGAAAGATGGAAAGCGTGTGTCACGTAGCACCTGGCCCAGGATATATAGTGTGGCAAACATCAGCTGACCTGGCCTCTGAATCCAGGCTGCGGTTAATTGCTTTCTCCTTCCTTCTCTACTCCACTCCTCGCGCCTTTCTTTCTCAGGGTTTATTGAGATATAGTTGACATAACTTGGTGTAAGTTTAAGGTGTACGACATAATGATGTGATATATGTATATATTGCAAAGTGATTACCCCAATAAGATTGGTTAAGGCATCCATCACCTCACATAGTTACAATTTTCTTGTGTGTTAATTTTCTTTAATCCTCACCCAAGGACATTTTTAAATTGCTTTTAGAGAGAGAGGAAGGGGAAGAAAGAGACACATCGATGCAAGAGAGAAACACTGATTGGTTGTCTCCCGTACACACCCCCACTGGGGATCAGACCTGCAGCCTTTTGGAGTGTGGACAATGGTCCAACCACCTGAGCCACACTGCCCAGGGCTCTCCTGTTGAACTTCTAAAATCTACTCTTAGCAACTTTCAGATACACAGTATACAGCCACCATGCCATACATTACATCCCAGAACTTAAAACTGGAAATGTGCACCTCTGAGCACCTTCCCCTTTTTCCGACCCTCCTCCCCCTGCCCCTGGCAAATACTAATCTACTTTCTGTTTCTATGAGTTTAGTTTCTTTTCTTTAGATGCCACATATAAATGACATACAGTACTTGTCTTTTTCTTTCTGACTTCACTCAGTTTTTCCATGTCGTCGTCAATGGCAGGCTTTTCTTCTCTCTTATGGCCAAATAATATTCACTGTGTGTACACACCGCAGCTTCTCTATCTGTTCATCTGTCAGTGGACACTTAGGTCTTTTCCCTGTCTCAGCTATATGTAAATACCGCTGCTATGAAGATAGGGTGCAGATACGTCGAGGTGGTGACTTCATTTCCTCTGGGTATGTACCCAGAAGTGGGATTGCAGGATCATAGGGCAGTTCTATTTTTAATTTTGAAAGGAACCTCCACACTGTTTTCCACAGTAGCTGCACCGATTTACATTCTCATCAGCAGTGCGCAAGGGTTCCCTTTTCTCCACATCCTCCCCAGCACTTGCTCTCTCTTGTCTTTTTGGTAATAAGACATCCTAACAGATGTGAGGTGATGTCTCATTGTGGTTTTGATTTGCATTTCATTGATGATTAGTGACCTTTCCATATACCCGTTGGCCATCTGAATATCTTCTTTGGAAAAATGTCTATCCAGATTCATTGCTCATTTTTAATTGGATGATTGTTATTTGCTATTGAGTTGTATAAGCTCCTTTTATGTATTTTGGATATTAGTCCCTGAACAGATATGTGGTTTGCAAATGTTTTCTTCCATTTCATAGGTTGCCTTTTCACTTTATCAATTACTTCTTTTGCTGTGAAGAAACTTTTAGTCTGATGTAGTCCCACTTATTGATTTTTGCATTTGTTGATTATGCTTTTGGTATCATATCCAAAAAAATCATTGTCAATAACATTTTCAAGGAACTTTTTCCCAATGTTTTCTTCTAGGAATTTTATGGTTTTAGATATTTATGTCTTTAATTCATTTTTGAGTTAGCTTTTGTGAGTAGTGTAGGATAGTGGTCCAGATTCTCTTTTTTGCGTGTGAATATCTAGTTTTCCCAACACCATTTATTGGAGATTACCTTTCCCCATTGAGTAATCTTTGCTCTCTCATCAAATATTCATTGACTGTGCATGGATTTATTACAGGGTCTTGGTTCTGTTCCATTTATCTATATGTCTGTTTTTGTAACAGTACCATACTGTTTTGATTACCATAGCTTTGTAATAGAGTTTGAGATGAGGAAGTATGATGATTACATATTTGTTCTTTCTTAGGATTACTTTGGTTATTCAGGGTCTTTTGTGGTTTCATACAAATTTTAGGATTTTTTTTATTTCTGTGAAAAATGCTGTTGGAGTTTTGATAGGAATTGTTTTGAATCTGAGGATTGATTTGGTATAGACGGTTAAGATTAATTTTTCCAATTCATGAACAATCCTTTTATTTATTTCTGTCTTTAATTTCTTTTATCAATGTGTTGTAGTTGTCAGTGTAGAAATTTTTTACCTTCTTGGTTAAATCTATTCCTAAGAATGTTTTTTGGTGCAATTTTTAAATGGGATTGTTTTCTTTTTTTTTCAGATAGTTCATTGTTAGTGTATTGAAGCACATGTATGTCGACTTTGTATCCTGCATCTTTACTGGATTTGTTGATTAGTTCTACCTAATGATGCACCACCATTACAATATTAGATAATTAGATTTTGACCACATATTTACCATTAACAGTGATTTTTAGCACATACATATGTTTTTATGGTGTTAATTAGCATTTTTAAATTTCAGCTCGAAGAACTTTCTGTAGCATACCTTGTAAGGCAGTTCTACTGGTGATGAACTCCCATAGCTTTTATTGGTTTCTGAATATCTTTATCTCTCCTTTTGTTTGTGATAGCCAGCTGTGCTGGCTATAGTCATCTTGGTTGACATTTTTTTTCCTTTCAAAATTTTGAATATAACACCTCACTCTCTCCTATTCTGTTGAAAAACTCACCGATCGTATGGGGGTTCCCTAGTATGTAATTTCTTTCTTTTCTTCTGCTGCTTTCAAAGTTCTTCCTTTGTCTTTGACTTTTGCCAATTTAGTTACAATGTGTCTTGGTGTGGCCCTTTTCTTAGTTCAACCTATTTGGGATCCTTTTAGCCTCAAGCATCTGGAAACCCATTTCTTGTCCCAAACTTGAGAGGTTTTCAGCCATTATTGCTCTAACTAGGCTTTCATTCTCTTTCCCTTCCTCTTCTCCTTCTGGGATTCCCACACGCATATATCCTTTGCTTTTATGATGCCCCCAACTCCCGTAGAGTTTCTTCATTCTCATGTTCTTTTTGTTCCCTGGGGTAAAAAGTTTCTAATAATCTCTCTTCTACTCTAGTGATTTCTCTCCTCTACTTGGTTGACTCTGCTGTTTAAACTCTCTTGAGTTCTTCAGTGGAGGCATTGTATTCTTTAGCCTTAGAATTTCTGGGTTTTTTAAAAAAAATTTTAATCCTCACCTGAGGACGTTTTTTCATTGCTTTTAGAGAGAGAAGAAGGGAGAGAGGAAGGGAGAGAGAAACATCGATGCGAGAGAGAAGCATCGATTGGTTGCCTCCTGCACACACCCGGCCTGGGGATCGTATGCACCTGGACCGGGGGATCGAATCTGCAACCTAGGTATGTGCCCTGACGGGGGATCAAACCTGCAACTTTTAGGTTATGGGGTGATGGTCCAACCAATTGAGCCCCACTGGTCAGGGCTGATTTTCTTTTTTACTGATGGTTTCTATTTCTTTCATTGACTCACCTTCTTATTTTGTTTATGCATTTTTTCCTAGCTTTGTTTAGTTTCTTTGTGTATTCTTACTGTTTACTAATCTACTTCAACAGAATTATTCTGAATTCTTTGTTAGTTCACAGGTCTCTATTTATTTAGGGTAGTTATTGGAGCTTTATTGTTTTCTCTTGGTGGTATCGTTTTCCTGATTCCTCGTGTTTCTGGGATTCCTTACAGTGGTATCTGTGCATTTAAGTAAGCGGTTTCCCAGGGTTGTGGTTATGCAGGGTCAGGCGCTAGGCTCAGCGGTTGTGCAAGGCTGCTCGCTTGACTCTCTGTCCAAATGGGGCTGTCGGATGGGCTTCTTGGCTCTCTGGGCTCTCTGGCCAAGCGTCCTGGCTGGCTGGGACTTGAAGCTATGCTCAGTGGTTTGTGTGGCTGTGAATTTGCTTCCCTGCCTCAGTGGGGTAGTGGTATGGCTCACTGCCTGGGGATCCAAATCAGGCAGAACTGCCAACCGGCCTCTCTGGCCAGGCCAGGCCACTGGCTCCACTCTGCAGATGAGCACTGCTGCTGGCTGGAGCCTTTGCTGAAGTTCCCTGCAAGCAGGAACATGCTCTGCCAAGATTCGAATCCCCCCCTTTCTCTGTCTCTGTCTGATCCCCTGTGGTCCCTGTGGGACAAGCTCTGAGTGGGTTTGCCAGGAAGCATCCTGCAACTTTGGGCGAGCTGGCTGTCAACCTTGGCCCCGGGAGCGTCCACAGGCCCTGGGGTCACTGTGGATGCCGTACTGTGTCAGCCTAGAGGAGGGGCGACGCACTCAGAGGCGGCCATTCCTTCTCTCCTTCTAATGGAGGCTTCAGTCTCTGTGTTTCAGAGAAGCGCTTCACCCTCGCCCCTGGGCGCTGGGATTTCCGCAGTGCAGACTTGTCTGTGGCTAGTTGCTAGTTGATTTTCTTGGGATGGGGACTGAAGTTGGAAGGGACCTATGTCAGCACGCTGATGCCCTGTTGCAGTTCTGAGCAGTCATCTGGTGTGATGTAAGTTAACTTCAGGGTACAGCCAAGCAGCTATGGATGGCTCGCTCATTTACGTCATAGTAACAGGAAGCTTGTGCTTCCAATTGAGCAGAGATTGGAAATGTATTACTCCCTTATAAAAGTCACAAATCAAGTCGTTCTTTAGTTTCAAGTTTGTGCACAAAGAGTGTTTCCTGGATTAGGGAGCATGGGTTTGAATCAAGCCTGTGGATCCTGTAGAAAGTGGAATTGCTCAAAAAGGGTATCTCTGGGTGGTATCTTTACCACCCAGTGTAAATAACACTGGAATTACTCTTAGAAGCTCATAAAGTGTAGCATCAAGGATATTTGGGAAGAAAAACTACCTTTTGGCCTCAATTGGGCTTCGACACGATATTGAGCAAGCTCTTCAGGCAGCAAAAAAGGATTTGATGACAAGAAGGAAGGGACAAGTGACTTTTAAGTCACTTAAAGGAGAACTTGAGTAAATGTTTTGGGGCTTTGGAACCAAATGGAAAGAAAAAGACCAACATTCCCCCGTGGCTGCGGAATTTCCATCAAGAGTGCAAAACTGGGTGGTAACCTCTTGTTCATTGTAGGGAGGGAGGCCAGCGTTTTCTGGTCACTTGCTCTCTGGTGAGCTCTCTGCTGATGTTTTGCTGTACGTTGCCGAATTTCATTTGCACAAGTAAGAGGTGAGGTGGGTGGTAGCTAGCCCATTCTTGGAATGCTGGAAATATTTGTTAGAGAGATTCGGTAGCCATGTCTCCAGAACTAAGTCAATAGCCCATTTGGGCACAGAAGTGTCTAGTCTCTCGCTTACAGTTAAAGAAGGGCCATTGGAAATCAATATTTTAGTTGGCAAACTTTATCTGTAAAGGGCCAGCTATTAAATATTTTAGCCACTGCTGGCCATGTGGTGTCTGTGGCAACTGCTCGATTGTGTCCTTGTAGCAAGAAAGCTGCCATAGATAATTTGTAAGAAGTGGGAGCAGCTGCGTTTCAGTAAAACATTATTTATAAAAACAGGTATTGGGCTATCGTTTGGGGACCTCTACATCAGAGGAACAAAACTTTATAAGAGAAGATGATAAGGCTGGTATGTTTTATTAGCAAGAAACAAATGCAAACTTCTCATTTGGTATATGGTAACTGATCATAATTATTTAATAAGCCAGATCCACAAGCCTATATTTCTGCTGATTTAAACAAATACCAGTAGACTTTAACTGCATTATAATAGAAGAGGTTAGGTATCAAAACAGTTCTTTTTAAACTAGGTGGATTATTAGATCCTGTCAGAGGAGCTTAGAAACTTTGAAAAGTCCTTATCAATACTGCAGCTGCCTGGTGTGAGTTATGCTCAGTCCTGCTAAGGACACGGATTGATGGCATTTAAGAGGTACGTCTAGGACACGAAGGCAGAGCTGTTTAAGAATTATGAAGAAACAATCACTAAGTCATAGTGATTAATCGCACAGTTGTGGTGGGGAAGAAAAGGTCAAGAATGGCCCCAAAGATCTGAACTGCAAAAATCTGAAGTCAAACGGTATTGCCGTCCACAGCAGGGACGCCGTGGCTGAGCTCCAGGGTCGCAAGAAGACGTTGTGATTGGGTTTTGCACGATATTAAAGATGGAGAGCACTCGAGTTCTTCATCCCTTCCTCCTTCCTTGCCCTCTAGTCTTCTTCCGCCAGGTCACATTATGCCTGTGTCACCTGGGAAAATTTCTGGCTTGGTCATTCAACCAAACCCATATTTATCGGGCATCCACTGTGTGCCGGGCCTTGTGGGAGGCACTGCGCCCATGCACGTGACTGTCACTTTGTGTGTCTCTGTGCATGCTTAGGAAATGAATACAGAGTCTGTGGATTTTAAGCACTCTAGAGTAGAGTCTTCCTCCTGTATTATATTTGGTAAGTAAATTGGCCAGTTAGTCTGTCCGGTCACATCTACAAGAGTTCTCTTGTAGACCACACTCCCATATTTCCTGTGGCTGCGTAAGAAGGAAGATTCGGGCCAAGGGGTAGAAGACTTCTCTGTGCCATGAGGCTCTGGCATTCAAAAGAGAGACTCGCAAGCTCATCGGGCAGGAGCGTGTCAAGGCCAATGAAAATGCCTACTGCGTGTCATTTTCGCACAGATCACTTTCTACTCTCTGGAGCACAAATGGACTGGGGCCTTGGCGTTGGCAATAGTTTAGCTAATGGTCTCCTGAGAGGATTCTGGAACATTAGACTCTGGCATTCCACTCTCTCGTAATATTTGTTGTAAGTCCCCTCTCAGATATAGGCAAACACAGCTCCTCTTGGTTAGTCGTAGCATGTGTACTGGGGGCAAAGGAATTTAATACGGACTCTGAGGAGGAGAACTTCAGGGCAAGGTCACAGCTGTGTGCGTAGTTTGAACACAGGAAGTTGGATGGATGCGGGAAAGCAGCGAGGTTAGCTCACTGGAAGAGGACGGAATAGGCATGGGGGCGGGGGACAAAGGGTGACTGTGAAGCTGGTGGCCCGCGGAAGGGCGCAGTGCAGAGCTGTGCAGGGGCTCCCAGGTCTCAGGCTGCCTCCTGGTCAGGACAGGCAGAGTGGGGGTGCATTGTGCTGTTCTCTGGTCGCTGACCTCGCTCGGAGCGTGGCCTCTGACTACAGCACTCAGAGGTCTCCAGAAATGCTGCTACCCCACAAAGTCTGGCCCAAATCGTACTGTTCTAAGGTGCATGCCCTCTTAGGGAACGCAAAGCACTTTCTGGATTCTTCTAAATAACATTGGCTCTGGCCGATCACCCTGAAGGCTCTGCAGAAACAATGAGAATCCCTTAATCAAAATATGGTGAAGCTTCCTATGATTTTTAACACAATGACAGAAAACATGGAAGAGCTGTTGTTCCCTGAAATTCCTTTCAAGTTAGCTTTGAGTGGATCAAAGAGATCAGTGACTCCCCAAGAATTTAAAATATCTTTTAAGTTGAAATGATTTTGGATCCTAAATCTAAAAAACAAAAACAAACCATCAGCTTTCATTTAAAAGTCTCATTCAGTAAACTCTTTAATGCACCTTCTAACCTCCAAACTCCCAGCTTGGACGCAGGGTCCTCCAGGCACATTTCCTGCCGTCTCTTTCAGGGCTCCTCCCCATATGCCCTACTCACTGAACAGCCCGGCCTCCAGGACTCCCGCCTTGGCACCTTGGCACCTTGGCATCCGCTGTTCTTTCCAGGTGTCCTCCAGCCTCCTTGATTGCTCTCGAATTACTCTCCTTTCCTCTGCCAGGGAGGTCCAAACCTTTGGCGTCTCTGGGCCACAGTGGAAGAAGAAGGATTGTCTTAGGCCACACATTAAATACACCATGACACGTGACCACAAAAGAGTCTCGTAATGTTTTAAGTAAATTTACAGTTGTGTGTTGGGCCACGTTCACAGCCTCCCTGGGCTGCACTCGGCCACAGGCTGCAAGCTGGGCACCCCTTCTGTTATGCACTCCTCTCCAACTGTTCTGTGACCTTTGTTATTAAAGCCCCATTTACACTTTGTTTGTTCTATTCTTTTGATTTCTAGAACATTTTGCTTCTTGTTACTGTTACTTATGATATCATAAGCTACTTGAGAAGAGAGGCTATCCCTCTCAATTTTTTATTTCCTAATTATTCGTATCACCACGTGTTTACCATGTGTGAGGCAGTGAGAAAAGTATTTTACGTGGATAATTCAATTTCATGTTCACATAACTATGTGATTATTATCCTCACTTTGCAGACGAGAAACCCGAGGCTTAAAGAGTTAAAGCGACTTGCCCAAGATGACAATGAGCGCGCAGCAGGACTCAATTGCTTCGAGGCTGTCTGAGGGCGGCGCCCGTCCGCTACACGTGCTACCTCCCATCCCGTGTGGCATCTCGCACACAGTAGGTGCAGAAAAGTTGTTGGCTGACAGTGAGCAGACTGTCTCGTTCAATATGATTATAATTGATAAGATGTGTATTTGATGGTTGCTGTGTGCATTGTGTGCTTTCAAAGCACAACAGGGCACGAAGGCAAGCTGAAGCTTTGCGTTGCCTAGTAAGTCCAGAGAGCAGGAAGAACTGAATTGGCACACCAGCCTCGCAATACTTCGGCACAGCCAAGACATCTAAAATTTTACTGTTAAAGCATCTTTAGAAGGACTGCTAATGTTATTTTTCTTTGAAAATAAAAGTATTTAAAATAGAATTAGATGGTCTTTTTCTTTACACCATGCAGGAGAGTAAAAGTACTGAGTGAGACCATTTACTCGCCAAGGCCTTCATTGCCGTGCAAGGCAATGTGGCTAATATTTAAATGGAAGAATCGGATTTTGTCATGAATGGATGTTTTGTATCTTCAGAATAGTTTCCAAAAAAGGCACATGCTTTTCCAAGTCAGTGCTGACACGTCTAAGAGAAAATGTTTAGATCACCTCTTCTGAAAGTTCTTAACTACTTAAAAGGTCTTTTGAAGATTTTAAATTCTAAAACACAGTGGTTAAGAGCATGAACTTGGGAATCCAGTGCTAGAATTGGAATCCTGGCTCAGTCTCTTATTAGCTGAGAGACCTGGGACAAGTTATTTTAGCTCTTTTGGCCTCAGTGCCCTCATTTGTGACACATGCATAATAGTAGCACTTTGCGCTTAGCTTTGTGAAGTGAAATAGTGCTTGTAAAGGGCTCAGAACAATGCCTAGCATAGCTCATGAGCTCTACTGTTACCACTGTGGTTTTGTTGCTTCTCAATGATATTGAGAAAGAGCCAAGGGATGTTTGAGACCAAGTACAGTGATTATGGTAGATGATAAAAGTATAATATCATTTTTAGTATCTAAAGACAGTAGTAAAAGTGAGGCACAACTATAAAAGATGTATGATTTTTTTCCTTGTATGGCTATGAAGGCTAGTCCAGAAGAAATACTACAAAAATATCTTGAGTTAGAAAAAACACACCACCACCCTTTACCAAAACCAGACAAGGATATCACAAGAAAACTACAGACCGATATCCCTTATGAGGAGATAAAAAACCCTCAACAAATACTAGTACATTGAATCCAGCAACATATAAATCTTACCATAACCAACTGGGATTTATCCAACAAATGCAAAGTGCGTTTAACATGTGAAAATCCATCAGTGAAAAACACTGCATTGATAGGATAAAGGACACAGGCCACGCGATCATCTCAATAGATGCAGAAAAAGCACTGGACAAAATCCAACATCCTTTCATAAACACAAAAACAGGACACATTCAACAAATTTGGAAGAGAAGGGAACTCTTTCAACGTGAAAAGGAACATTTACAAAAACCCACAGCTAGCATAATCCTTAATGGTGAGGAACTGAGTGATTTCCCCCAAAGATCAGGAGCAAGGCACAAGAATGTTCACCACTCCTATTTAACCCTGTCCTGGAGGTACACAGGGCAATTAGGAAAGAAAGAAACAAAACGCATCCAGGTTAGAAAGGAAGAAGTAAATCTATCTCCATAAAGAAGACTCGTTCTAGTGCATAGAAAATCCTAAGGAATGCACACACACACAGAACAAGCATTAGAGCAATAAGTGAGTTCATCAAAGTGACAGAACATGGGGTCAAGATACAAAAATCATCTTACTCATCATTACTCATTACATGAGTAATGAACAGTCTGGAATCCCGTGTAATATAATAACATCAAAAGGAGTAATATACTTGAAATAAGTTTAACAAAAGCAGTGCAAAACCTGTTCACTGAAAACTACGACGTCACTGGAAAACACCAAAGGAAACGAAACGCCTTGTGTTCATAGGCTGCGGCACTTCATGGTGTTAGAAAGCGACTCCCCAAATCCATCCACAGATTCTACACAGTCCTTACCAAGACCCAGCTCCTCTTCAGCAGAAAGTAAGTTCCTCCTAAAGTTTATTTGGAAATGCAGGGGACCCAGAATAGTCAAAATGATCTTGAAAAAGAACAAAGTTGAAGGACTCACACTTCTGGATTCCTAAATATACTAAAAAGTTACAGTAATCAAGACTGTGTGGTACTGGCTGAAGTATAAACCTTTATGCCTATAGAATAGATTGTAGAGTCCAGAAATAAAGCCATATATTTATGGTTAGTCGATTTTGACAAAGGTACCAAAAAAAAAAAAATCAGTGGGATTTATTGACAAATGGCCCTGAGACAAATGGATAGCCATATGCAAAGAATGAAGTTGGACCTTTACCGCATTCCATATACAAAAATTAACTCAAAATGGATCAAAGGCCTAATAATAAGAGCTAAAACTTTTGGAAAAAGCATAGATCTTTGTGATCTTGGTTAAGCAATGGTTTCTTAGATATTACATTTTAAAAGCACAAGAAAAAAAGAAAAAATAGGTTAATTAAACTTCATCAAAATTAAAAACTTTTATGCTTCCAAAGACACACTGTCAAGCCCTGGTTTGTGTGGCTCGGTTTGTTGGAGCATGGTCCCAGGAACTGAAGGGTCGCGGGTTTGATTCCCAGTCAGGGCACTTGCCTAGGTTGCCAATTCAGTACCCAATCAGGGCCAGTTCAAGAGACAGCCGATTGATGGTTCTGTCTCACATCAGTGTTCCTCCGCCCCCCCCTCCCCTCCTTCCCCTCTCTCCAAAGTCAATGAGCAAGTTCTTGGCTGAGGATTAAAAAAAAAGACACCATCAAGAAAGTGAAAAGACAGCCTACAAAATGGGAGGAAATATTTACAAACTACGTATCTGATAAGGGACTAGTAGTATCCAGGATATATTAAGAACTATTACAACTCAACAATAAAAAGACAAATGATCAATTCAACAATGGACAGAGAATTGAAATGAACATTTTTCCAAAAGGGGTACACAAATGGCCAACTGGATCCTTGACATCGTTAGTCATTAGGAAAAGTGACTGGCAGTCACAGTGAGATACCCGTCCACACCAACTAGGGTGGCTACGGTAAAAAAGACGGGGCTTTCTCTTCCTGCTGCTGTTGTCACACACAGTTACGAGGTCAACTGGTTGCAGTCGTCCTGCCCAACCCCCCACCCAGCCTCCGCAGGAGGAAGCCCAAGCACAGAGGAATGCGTGGCTGGAGGGCAGAGTCGGCGAGTGCCCCCTAACCAACTTAACTAAAATAACGGTCCAGTTCCTGAGGGTAAGCCTTATGATATCCCTACTTTCTAATTCATAATTTGGGCAGGTAGTCTTTGTCTTCTCCCCGCTTCCCTTCTCTCCATGAGGGACTTTAAAAACCTGTGGGAAAATAAACACATCACATATGTTACTATTTTAACCATTGTGAGTGTGTAATTCAGTGGCATTACGTGCATTCACCTTGTTGCCCAACCTTCGCCCCTGTTCACTTCAGGACTTTTTACCATGGCCAACTGAAACTCTCCCGTCGAAACCGAAGAGGGACTTTTAAAAAAGGCAGTAACAGGTGTTGACATGGATATGGACAAAGAGGAACTCTCAGATATTGCTGGTAGAAATGTAAAATAGTGCAGCTCCTTAAGAGAACTGCCTAGTAGTTCTTCAAAGTGAAAAATGTAGAGTTAACAGTGGACCCTGTAATTCTATTCCTAGGTATATACCCAAATGACTGAAAGTATATACCCATAAAAAATGTGCACACGAATGGGTGTAGGAGCCAAAAAGTGGAAACAAGCCAAAAGTGTCTTGGCACCTAAATGTCTGTAAACTGAGGGAGGGATAAACAAAATGTAGCTCGTCCACACGATGGAATACTCTATAAAGAGAAGGAAGCGCTGATATAAGCTACAGCAGGGACGAAGCTGGAAAACGCTGTTAAATGATGGAAGCCAGACACGAAGGCCACACCTTGTATGATTCCATGTACGAGATGACCAGAGCAGACAAATCCACGAAGACAGAAAGTAAATGAGTTGTTGCCTAGGGCTGTGGGGGCGGGGGGCGTGAGTGACCGCTATTGGGTGAGGGGCTTCTTTTCGAGTAATGAAAGTTTTCTGGAATGAGATAGTAGGGATGATTGCACAGTGTTGACAACATGCTGGAAACCTCTGAATTGTACGTTTTAAAAAGAATGAACTTTATGGTATGTGAGTTGTACCTCAATTTAAAAAAAAGAGACCTCCCTTAGTGAAGCACAAACCATATACCACGATGGGCAGAAGCAATGTGAAGAAAAGGCGAAACTCACTCCAGATCTGAGACCTGGTTGATTAAAAAAATACATACATCATTTTCTAATTTTAGGAAAAAAGCTCAGCTTCCTACTATGCTGAACTGATAACTAAGTGCTCTCTTTATTCATGAGACAATGATGTATTTGACATTATTAGTCTTTCTTATGGGGCAGTACTTCATTATGGATGTAAATGACCCTTGTTAGCATTAGTGTTGGCCTTCTTGATGATTATTTCAGTATGCTGATGTCCCTCATGAAGGCTGACAGTCTCCATATATTTTATTTCATTTTTTTAAATAATAAAAGATTACTTTGGAAGCTACACATCGTAATTCACTGAGACTTTACTATTGCCTTGCTTGCTGATGTTTAACCCGAAGTCACACATCGTTGCCACACAATTTTTGCATTGGTGCCCACAGTGTGCGAATGTTTTTGCTTTTGCTAGATGAAACCTACAGGCCGACTCTGGATTTTAGAGCAGGTCACACTAAATGATGAATGCATGATTTGTGGAACCAGCGGTAAATTCTTGCCCAGAAGCTGACTTGGGTCTATCATGGTCCAAAGGTTTACATCCAAATCGAGACCTGAAGTGGTTTTAATTCTTTCTCTACTTATTGTCTAAAGGATTTAACTTCTATCCTTCTTGGACAGCAGCCTTGGTAATCTCAGGGAAATGGAAAAAAAGTTACCAGAATGAGGCCAAGTGCCAACCTGTGTCACTGTGACCTCCGCTTTCCCCTCCCTTCCGGGGCCTCCGGGGCTGTTCAGCCTCACTCCCAGAGCCTGGAGGGTCTGAGACAGCGGAGAGGCCTCAGCGGCCCCAGGACAAGGCCTGCTAATAGTCTCCTCAGTCCAAAAAGACAGAGGCAAATTTCTGTACCAGGTTGCATTTTCCCCTACTTGTTAAATATCCAATGCAAAGTTCTTTATTTTATTTTCGTGTGTAGCCATTTTATTTTTTTAATTGAATCTTTATTGTATTTTTTCCTTTACCATCTAGTCCCCGTATACTCCCCGAACAATCGCCACTCTGTTGTCCATGTCCATGAGTCCTTTTTCCTTTTTGCTGGACCCCTCTACCCCCTATTCCCCCACACTAGCTGTCATCTGCTCTCCATCTATGAGTCTGTCTCTGCTTTCCTCTCACTTTTAACACTGAAAGCCTCTCCTCCTCCACCGGGCTTTTCTCAAACAGAACACCTGAATTACTGTGGCTTCTGCTGCACACCAGAGAGATCGGGTGAAACGTTCATCTTCGTGTTCTGATTTGGGGCCCAAATACTTGGTTTGGAGAGACAGGCTTCGAGTTAACTTCGAGTTAAGTTCACCTGCTGCCTCGGCTGTGCCCGATGCCACTTTAGATCTTGACCCTTCACTTCCCCAGTTCCTCTTTGGGTGTTTTTATCCCAGTGCCCGGACTAATTTTTACGTCCTCCAGGGACCACCGCCAAGGCTTTGGGCACAGAGGAGAGGGGAGAAGGCCTCCCATTCCCACCCTCCCCAACACCCAGCCCATAGCTCGTGATCTTACTGGCAGCAAGAACCCGCAGGAAGGTTGGGGAAATCATACGCACTTGAGAGGGTCCATAGTTTCCACCTTCCTGGAGGGCAGCTGGATTTCTATTTATTTACTGCTTTGACAGGAGATTTCTTCCTTCCCTCCCTCCCTAATCAGTTGCAGATTCTTTTTCACTCTATCATCCACAATGTGGTTTCTCTTCTCCCCTGGACATCTGGAGCTGGGGCTGGACGACGCCTGCTGCTGAGTCAGAGCACAGCGGAGTAACCCCAGGTCCCTGCTCCCAACGCAAGCGGGCTGGGCTGTGCCCACAGGCAGGTGTCCTTCCCGGGCAGCTGGCTCCTTGCCTTCCTCGCCTCTCCTGCCTCCTAGGCGCAGCCCAGTGGCTGTCCACAAACCTGCCCGGGGCGGTGCGTGATCTCTGTCCTCTTCCTGCACCAGCCTGCCACAGCCGGTTCTCTCAGGACCCCTGTTGGAATGTGTCTCTGACTTGCCTTGGGATCTACCCACTCTGACACCCTTCCTGTCCCAGAGGCCTGGCCAGGAGGCAGCGGCAGACTCCCAACTTGCCGGGCTGAATTTCTCTACAGGGGCCCCCAGCCCCCAGGCACAGGACACAGCTGCGGACGGATTTCACTGGTCTGTAAAACTTTTACTACCAAAGCAGCTTTTTAGAATCTACAACTGTAAAAAACAGACTCAAGATATACGATATAATTATGGCCTCACTCCAGTGCTTGCCTTTTATTTTAGTGAGAAAAGAAGTGAACGAATGAAAACAGTCATCAGATGGTCCCGTGACTTACAGAGCCAGGTTTCTGTGAAAGCTTGGCGGTGGGCAGGGCGAATCAAGTCATTTCAGTGGCCCCTGCTGTAGTGCGACCTTAGAGATGGGCCAGGGGACCAGCCGTTTGTTGGTTTGTTTGTTCGTTTTCCTCGCAGGACACATTAAAGTAGCAGAAGAGGTTGGCTGGAGACATTTTTTCTCCACCTGAGCCTAGCCTGCGTCTGCCCACCTGCACACAGAAACAGTTTTCCCAAGCACTGTGGAGATACGCATTGCCAGAATCAACCGCAGTGAAGGTTGTCGGTGTTCTCAGACTCTGCCAAAAGCTGTACGTTCTCGATCCCAGCTGGTCCCATCAGCACCCCTGGGAATTCAGTGCTGTTAGGATCCCCAGTTATGGGCAAGGGAGCTGGGCTCATCCATGTCATTGAACTTGCTCAGCGTCCCTGGAAGGAAGGAGGTGGCGCTACACTGCCCTCCTGCCCCTGCTGAAGAACAGATGGGCTGAGAGCACTCTGCTCCTCAGCTCGGGAGAGCCTTTTCCTGTTGGAATGAACGCGGGCACAAAGCCCCGTGGAGCACAGAGCCTCCAATGCTACCTTATTGCCACGCATTTCCCAGGCCATTGTCCGTGACGGGGCACAAGGGACTGAGGTGAGCGATGGCCAAGTGCTCCTCCCTCACTGTCATTGAAAAAGCCCCCTGTCACCGCTGGCTTCGTTCCTCCTGGCCTCCCGCTCTCAGAAAGCCACCTTCCTTGCTGGGCAGCAGTGAGGTGGCACTACTAGAGTACTGAGCCGGGGGAAGGCGGAGGCAGGGTAACTGGGCTGCAGGAGAGACCAGGAATGCCCTGAGGCAGGTGTGGAGGGTTTGAGCGGAGGGTCCCGGGGTGGGCGCAGAGCGAGGGGGAAGTAACAGAAGAAGAAATGCTGTTTTCCTGGCTCTCGCTGCGGCCCAGTCTTGGGCCTCGTTTGCAAGGCCAGCGTGGAGAGCGCCTTCCTCTTTCCCATGTTTGCTGGACTGAGCTTCTTGAGTGAGTGTAGCTCCGCATCTACCGGGTCCTGTGAGGGCAGATGTGCATCTCATCTTTGTGATGCAGATGTTGTCACCGCCTGCCAATTGAGAGAGGGTTAAGTTTAGCATGATATCCAAGGGGTTTGGTTGGTCTGGGAGGGGAAGAGGCTACCTCTGGAGAAAACTAGGGGTGGCAAGTGCTTACATAATTATGCAGCTGCTTGGTGGCTTAGCTTGGGGCTAAGGAACTGTGGAAAGAGCACAGGCTTTGGAGTCAGAGAATCTGAAACCTGCCCCACCACTTGCCCACTGGGTGAGCTGGGTCTTGCCAGATCACGAACCTCTGGTCTCATTTGCGAAAGGGGGATTATTAATGGAGTTCTAACGATGGCACGTGGTTTCTGTGAGGATTGAATGACATCATGGCCGTGAACGTGAAGTCCACACACATCTCCACACGCAGAACTCTCTCCCAGGAGCCAGGCCACCTCCGCCGCGGGGGCGCCTGTTCCTAGCCACATTCCCACGCTGGAGAGGAAACTGGAGTGCTTGCTTTATTAATTTACCTGGACAGGCCATGGAAATCCCTAGAAATGAGAGCACGGGGAAATCACGAGCTTCACGTGGCGAAGACAAAGACACCCTCCAGGGACCTATCCCCGGCGTCTGTTCTGAGCCTCGGTGCGGGTCTGACCAGTGGGTGGGAACCCTGGCGAAGTTCCTGGTTGTCACGTACTGGCTGGATGCGCAGTGCGGACGCGGCGCGCATGCGTCCCACTGCAGACTTGGACAGGTCTTTCTGTTGGTTAGCCAGGAACAAGGCCCCAAAGCCCAGGAATGTGCTTTAGTGGTGCTTTTTATACATGTCATACTGGTCGCACTGATTTGAAAAGAAAGGCGGGGCTAGGGCAGGCGGTGGGCACCGGTGGGTTGTTTTAAGTGGCACACACAGGACCCCCTGAGCTATCTAGGGGCTAACCAATGATAGGGGAATCCTATTAGGGGAGTCCATCCCGCCTGGAACAGGGATGACCCGGCGCTGGGCTCAGGGCTGAGGGTGGCTGGAGGGAGGTGTCCACTGAGTGGCTGTGGTTACCCGCTCCCAGTCCCCACGGCCCCAGCTGCATTACTGTGTTCTGCTGGGTCTGCTTCGGGAGCGCTTGCTGTGAAGCGCACCTGTGGGTTGCAAGGCCCGTGTCTGTCCCTTCCTAGATGTGCGTCCGTGAGCCAGAGCCCGGTTAGATGAGAAGCGCACCAGGATGTTGGAAAAGAAGCACATCCTCCTCATTTCCCTTGGTACTTGGCCAGCTTATCGCTGTGCCGTGTCTGTCTTTAGTAATAATAATGACACTCATGACCAACCATACACTGTGTGAAAAAGCATTTTGTATTCTCTCAGTTAATCATTACAGCAGTCTCACACGGTAGCTGTTATTATGTTTCAGATACAGAGATGAGGAGGTATAGAGAGCTGTGAGTCATTTGAGGAAAACACGTGAGGAGTGGAATGGGCTCATCATTCAAGCCCTGGCGTTCTGTGAGTGATATATAAAATATTGAGAATATAAATGCACCTTCAAATGTTGATACACAAGGTGATCATACCTAGAATATAAGAATTGCCATGGTGTAAGTGAGTGATTTATACAAAAAGCCATTTTCACAGAGAGCAGAATTACGCAGACATCACTGACTATGGAAATGTCCCCCCACCCCGCTTTCCCAGGGAGGAGAGAGCTTAGCTGGAAATTAGCGTGAGGAAGAGAAAGGCAAAGTGAACAGCAGGTACAATGACTATGCCGCACACAGAGCCTGCCAACATTTTCGCTAAGGTGTCTAGCCTTGGTATGAGGCGGCGCAGGTGTGAGAGAGGCCCAGTCCAAAGTCGCTTTCTATGAGAAGTTTGCAACGAAGGCCACTGAGCTCAGCGGTGTTTAGTTCAGATAAAGTCCCAAGGCGAAGAAACACCCTCTTTCCGCCAGCTCTTCCTTCCTGCAGCCAAGCGCCAAGGCAGCTGCATCCTGTCGGGGTGCGGTGTGCACGCATGTGGGTGTCTTTCTGTGTGTGTGTTTGGAAGGAGCACACCCCAACCCAGGGTCATCTGTGAAACGACCAAGTCCCAGCGCTCTTCTTGCAGCTCCTATGGCCTCCCTCCGGGACACTCAGCCCTCAGACCTTTCCTGTCCCTGGGCTCCCCTGGACCACACCCCCGCCAAGGTTCACCGTGGAGGAGCAGGTTACTCACACACGGACTCTTGCGTTTCCTTGCTTGCTTCTGTTCTCGTGGGCCTGCAGCAGTAATGTGCTCCCCTTTTTGTTTAGAACTGGAGCAGAATCGGCTTTGAATCACAAGACAGCGCAGAGAGGAAGCTGGCAGTTACAGGCAATGTCTGTACCACTTGATCCAAATCCCTGGAGCCTGAGGCCTTGCAAAGAGCCAGGAAAGGGGCCCAGGTGGGCCAGCAAAGCACAGATCCCTGGGGAGGGAGCCAGCCACACCCTGCGAGCCCCCCCGTGGGGTGTGACCTGGTTTTACCAGCAAGGAACCCTCCTCTAGCTCTTTGTGACTTTGAGGAGTTCCACTGATAACTCTGCCCTTGGGGCTTTTGCTGGGTACCAGGTACCTCCTGCTTCTCCCCTCCTCCTGTGAAGACAATACCTGGGTCTTGGGAGACTTGAAACTTTGAGCAAATGAAATTCTGCGAAGGAGCAAGAAAACAGTGCAGTGTATGGCACAGTCAGTGTGGGACAGGGTGACTTGCATTCCTTATCAATAAAAGTGAAGGCACCTATTTATCTACTTGTTCTATGAGCACTGGTAACAATCTTGCTCTTCTCGGATTAACTGTTAATAAATCCAGTGACTTAATGAACTGTTAATAAATCCAGTGACTTAATTTGAGAAGGAGATCATGCTGTTAATGAGTAAATGTACATTCTGGGGAAGTATAAACAGATTCTGTCCAAAGTTTGTCCTTGTGACCAACTCATAATTACATGCATTTCTATCAAGGTTTTAAGCATTCTATTAAGTTCAAAATACACGGTGGATTATGTGTTATTAAAGATCAAAGAAAAGAAGACACCACTTGGAAATGCAGGCAATTCTTAGTGATGATCTCTCAGGCACTCGTTAGTGTTACTGTCTGAGAATGAACGAGACTGTTTTTCGTCTGACTGCTCCCCATCCTCCTGTGATCAGTGGAGATTCGCTCTGAAGCAGAGTTTCACTGCTGACATTCAAGCCTAAGCTGGTTTCCAGGTTTTAGGATGGTTACAGTTCTGTAATTATTTCACATAAAAATCTCCCCAAATTTTCAATTTAGATAGAAGTGCATTATTACATGCCTTGGACTCAGTCTGATGGGGGAATGTATGTATAACTTATTCTATAGCAACCAGAGAGGGCATCCCTCCCACCCATCCACCCATCCCTCCATCCACCCAACCACCCATCCATCCATCCAACAAATATCTCTTGTGTCTCTTAGGCTCCAAGACACTGTGCCAGGTCCTGTGGACGTGGCCCTAAACCGGCACCCTGGGCTCAGCTCTAATAGGAGTTCCAGTCTTGTCCACTGAGTACAGACTTGCGATGTTGATGTGGATGGTTCGAGAAGGAGGAGCTGACCATGAGGAGGACTGCAGTAACTTGGAAGAGCTGTCTCCCAAAGCCACGAATTCCCTGTAGCTGCAAGAATTTGAGCAGAACCTGGTTCACTGTTTGCCAGGGGTGGGGCTGGGGAGATGCTTTGTGAGAAAGATTTTCCAAATTGGAAAGGGTCTGGCTGTGGGACTGCTGTGAACATTCCTCCCTCACTCTAAGAAGGTACTGTTCTCCATTACTTTTCAAAATCATTTTCAGGAACAAAATGCTAGGGGAACGTAACATGCAAAAAACCATTTGCTGTGTAGATTAAACATTTCAGTGGGTGAATGGGTGACAGCCGAACTGCAGCTGACTCTTCTGTGCGCTCGGCTGTGACCTTGTGTAAGATGCTGTGCTTCCTGCCCACTTGAACAGATGATCATGCTTGTGTCTACCGAGCGGGGTGATTGGTTGTGTTGTCAAGAGTGGCTCCCTTCTTGGAGATATTTATTCATAATTCTAGTCACAAAAATAATGAACATAGTCGCGTACTTGCTGTGTTCCAGGTACTCTGTTATACTCGTGAGCTCTGGAAGAGCAACACCCATCTGTACCCACCCATACCCCACTTTCCTACCAGCACCTGGCACCCCTCAGCTCTCTTATGTTCCCAGTGTAATGGGTGCAAAATCGTATTGCACTGTGTTCCTTTGCATTGGGGTGACGACCCGTGATGCTTAGCATCTTTTATAGGCTTGTCATTTTTGTGTGTTTTCTCTTCTGAAATTACCTATTCATAACCTTTACCCATTGTTGTATATTTTGCTTTTTTCTTGTTGATTTTCAGCCCCCGTAGAGTAACAAATTCTCTCTTTCTGCCTATTATCTATCAACTATCTTCCCAATTTTTGTTGAAAAGAAATTATCAATTTTGATGTATTCACCAGTAAGGTACCGTGGTGGCCAGCAGGAGGAATGCCCGCCTCCTGACTCGGAGTGGCTGGGAAGGCCTGGGGGTTCGTCGGGAGGGCGCACACCAGGCGGAGTGGAACTGACGTGTGACCAAGAACATGGACCCACGCGGCGCACTTGGCTCTGACTTCCCGTCCCTGGGCTGGCCAGCAGATGGCTATTGGGTGGCTGCAGAGCTCTGCCACAGCCTGACCAGCTGCGATGGGCTGGGCCCTGGGAGCCAGGTTTGCTGTGTGACCCAGGAACCTGGCTCAGGTGTTCAGCCAGGGGTGAGCCTGAGGCCCACACTGGCCTATTGGCTTCCTTCTCTTGGGATTAGGACCTGGAGACTCGAAGGCTGGGGTGGGGGCGGGGACAGTTGAGGCCAGCACATCCCCAGGTATCCAAATCTCTTAGACTTCCCTGAGATTGACCTTCCCCCCAAATCCTTTTCCTTCATAAAGTGGGTTTTGGTTATTTATAACCAAAATAATGTTTACTAATCTCACTGACCAAGGTAAATGTGCAAAGCAAATACCATGTGTTTGTCAAAGCCAATTTCAGATACCTTGGAGATAAAGCTGCCTAAAAGTTGAGTGAGACAAATTTTATCTGAATGCCTGGTCTTATAAAATTCACAAGATCAGCAGCTAATCTCAGCTTGGACATCGGGCTAGCTTTCCTCAGGGGCCAGGCTGCTACAGGACAGGAGGGGAGGTAAGGCCCCCCTGCCGCCCACCTGCTCTGCGTGCGGCTGGGCATCCTGGCTTTGGGCACCAGGGGGCTGGTTATTCCCAGGGTGAGACAGGAGCCTGCCCAGCTTCTGGGAGGGGAGATCGGAGAGAAAGAAGCCGGGAAGGGCCTGATCCTCACCAGGGGCCATCCCACCACAAGGATGACCCAGACTCTGCCAGAACCTGAACTTGAACGTGCTGCAAGCTCAGGCCCAGGGCAAAGATGCACACGTTTTCCGAAGGCATTTTAGAAATACTCACTGGTCAGATGGCATGTAAACCTCTAGCACAGACCTCCACAGGGAGCTGGAACAACATGCATTCTGGGTACATGATAAACTTAATTAATTTGCCCTGGACTATTTCAATTGCTTTCACCCCTGTATGAATGAAGTCCACATGATTTCCAATCTGTTTCTATGGTTTCCTTCCTCTGTTCAGATACATTAATTAGTTTGTCAGTTCATTATAAATGTTGGTGCCTTTTCTCCCTTTGAATTTGAGTCCATATTAATTTAGTTTTGATTCAACAGTGTTTAAAAATAGAGCAAAATTATTTTGACTAGCGTACAAGAAAGCCTGCGGATATTTGAGGAGCTCGTCAGAGTAGCCTCAATTTTCATTGCTTTCCTCTTTCCTGGGACGCAGATGTGGCTGTGAGCTCCCATTTTACCTTGCGGCCAGGTGACTGAGCCTCAATTTTCTCTCTGACGCTCAGCTTCACTTAAAATACTTGGCTCCTTGGCATGCCCTAAAACCATCTGGATTCTCCTTAGTGTAGGCCTAGGCAACTGTATCTTCATGAAGAGAAAGATTAGGTGTGTCTTTTTAATTTAGTTGTTGAAAAACTTGAAAACCCTGGACTCTCTCATTCTAGGACACTGGGGACCATCATTTAATGTTGCTCCAAAGAGCTGATGTCTTCAATGCAAGCACTCCCGGCATGACGGTGCTGAGCCAGGGCTCCCAAAGGTGAGTCTGCCGGGCCCACCCAGCAGAGGGCCCGAGTGTCTCTGGTTCCCTACTTGATGTTACTCCCCGCACAAAAGTAACTTTTGCTGTTACTCCCCCCACAGACAGTAACTCAAACACGGCCGTACTTTTGCATCAGCTGGAGGAATGTGTACAGGTTCAGACACCTGGGCCCCATTCTGGGCCAATCAAGTCAGAATCCCTGGGGAGGGGGTCCAGGTACTGGTATCGTTTAGTACCCAGTGGGCAGCTGGGTTTGAGGGACACTTGACAGCTTGAAGACCTGGTGAAAAGGGGTGTCATGGGTAGAATTGTGTCCGCCCAAAAAATCATATGTTGAACACATAGCCCTCAGCACCTTGTTATTTGGAAATAGAATCTTTGCAAATGTAGTCAAATAAAGATAAGGTCATTCGTGTGGGCTGTAATCCAATAGGATGGCGTCCTTTAAAAAGGAGGAAATTTAGGGACCACACACACAGGGAGAAGGCCCCGTGAGGATGAAGGCAGAGACTGGGGGGAGATGCTGCTAGAATCCAGAGAAGGCCAAGGATGGCAGGCAAACCACCGACTGCGGGGAGGGCGTCAGGGGCTAGGCGTCATCTGAGGGCACGGGGACGTGCTGAAAAAGGCCCGTGCTGTGCATTGTGTCCCCTCTGGCCATCTTTCAGGCACTCCTGGCTCACACCACTGCTGAGCTTCTGTTCACCTCTGCAATTAGGCCTTCACTCATCCTTAGGAGTTTAGGCTCGGAGTCTTTCTACGCCCCTGCTCTGGCTCTTGACTCCAGAGACCCTTTGGGCTGACCCTGTCTACCCAGGTACCCGTTCTGTGTTCCTGCAGCCCCAGGGCTTCTGCCTGGTTTCCCACATATTAAAGGCTGAGTAGGCCCCCCAAATGCTCTGGGCTCTGCTCCTGGCCCCGGAGGTAGAGATTGGGCCTGGTATTTGGATATGGAACATCCTCAAATCCACCTTGTTGTGCTGGTGCCTGTTGCCCCCTGGCCGAAAGCCCATTTCAGCTTGTTTCCTAGATCTGAACAGCACAACACTCTTCCCTGTGAAATAAGCATTTCTAGTGACTGCTATGCAGGTGTGTGCTCTGCCTTGCTTCTTTCAGGTAAACCCCCTCACGAAATCTATATGGATGATGTGCGGGGTGAAACATAAGCCATTTCTACGCAGGGCTATTCATTAAGAATGACCAGAGTGACATGAGAGAAATAAACTAATCTGTAATCTGTCAAGCATCCAAGTAGACAGTAGAAAACTCATTTTGCCATCATAGTATTTATTTTAGAAATTTGGCATAGAAGACAGATAGGCCCTGAATGTTTCACTTATCTGTTTTTTTTTATTTTTATTCATTGATTTGAGACAGAGAGAGAGAGAGAGCGCTCGATTTGTTGTTCTACTTACTTATGCCTCCATTTGTTGCTTCTTGTACGTGCCCTGACCAGGGATCAAACCCACAACCTTGGTGTATGGGGACGATGCTCTAACCCACTGAGCCACCTGGCCTGGGCCACTTGTTTGTTTTTGCAGTTAGCTCTTACCTCCTGCCTCCCCCACCCTCCTCAGCCACAGCAACTGAGGCCAGGCTCCTGTGAACTCAGCCCTCCCTGGCTCTCTGGCCAATGCTGGCCAGGCCAGTCAACATGGGAAGACACTCCCTGAGTTGGTGAGGCCTGGAGCCTCCTGCGTTGCTGGCATGAACACTCATTCCTGAAAGCCCAGGGGCTTTCCCTGTGAGCAATGGGGTGTGGAGATAAGGATAGGGACCTTGGACTCTGCCTGGATGAGATTGCCAGTCTCTGTTTCCTGGCTGTTTCTGAACTTCTCCAGCCTCTGATCCCTCCCCTGTAACACAAGGGTAATGCAGAATGACCCCTAAGGTTGTTGTGAGGCTCACGTGAGATGCTATACAAACTACTTGGCAAAGAACGAGTCCTGGACTGACAGTGTCTACTGTTACCTTTCATAGTCCGCCTCTTGCTGCTCTGTGCTGTGTGCCTACGACTGCCGGTCCAGGCCCCTCTGAGACAGGCCCATCCCTGGTCTGTGTGATGACTCCTTCCCTTGTATCTGCCTGGGGCTCTCCCTGAACTCATCCACAGAGATAGCCATGTTACCTCCACCTGGATTATGTATGGCCCCTTGCCGGGCTGGACCCCGCAGAAGAATGATGTGGTGGATGGAGCCCAGTTCCTCACCCGCTGCGGTCAGTGAAGGCAGGAGTCTTCCCAAACCCCAGCCCAGCCTCGTCTGACCTGCCTTCCCCATCTGCCGGGTCAGCTGTGAGGCCTCAACAGGCCATGTGACCGAGACACCTGCCCCGAGACACTGGCACAGAAGGAGCATCAGGACTTCAGAGAGCAGCAGACGTACCACTGTGTACTACTACGTACCGTCTGTACTACTTTATTCTTGGAGTCATCATAGACGTTCGTCTTTTCATTTTCTGTAGAAAATAAATAGAAGGCATTACATTACAGAAACCTGCAAATAAATGTTAATCTATGAGGGCCTCTTGGTGCTGTTACAGGCAAAACATTGAGTTGTAGAGTGAGGTGAGAATTTCAATAAACCCTTTGATATGTGTGTGTGTGACACATTAACACCTGGCCCAATAGACACCTTCCCTGAATGCCCAATGGGTCAGCGTTACAGAAGCTCAGCCTTGCTCCCCTCGGGTGCCCTCCCGCACTGGTCTGGTTACGGCGTGTTCACCATCTGCTTCCAGCTGACCAGGAGCATCTTGTGACCTGGTCTTGGATTCCCAACGTAGAGCTGGGTTTCTGGCTCAGGGACAAATGTAAGAGCAAAGTCGCACCATGTTAGCTGGCTGTGAGCTTCCCCTCATTGCTGCTGCAGGCGTGGCCGGACTTGGTTTCCTCTTTTTAAAAAGGCGCGTCTGCAAGGTGCCGGTACTAGTCAGACACTTTTTACCTAGACTGTCCAGTTTCGTTCTCCCAAGACCCCACTGAGGAAGGTTCTCTTATCCTCCTTTGGCGAAGGAGGCCCCTGAGACTTAAACATTAAAGTCTTTGCTCAAGTCTCACATCGAGCCAGAGACAACGTCGGGAATCAGTTCTGGTCTTGGCTTAGTTACTTGGCTTTTTAATTTTTATTTAATTCTTGAAGCTTTTAACCACATCAGTCCCAACTATACGACGGCCATTGTTTTGGGGACAGGAAGCAAGTATAATATTCCTTTGAAATTCCCACAGTGCCAGGAGTAACTGATAGATAATTGGTCATTGATCCCCATAAAAGGCCTTGATATCAGACAGCCGACCAGCCTTATGACAAGCCTTCCTCTTTGAGAAACTTCAGATCCAGGAATTGGCCCCAGGACACAGGCATGAAAACAAGTATTATGTTGGAGGACGGGATCGGATATCAAGTTTGTAACCCTGGAAACCTGCTTTGCCAGTAATGGTGAGCATGAGTCAAGCTCATGGTTAAGGTTCTTAATTTTTTAACCTCTGTGTCCTGCATGCACAGAGAGAGGCAGTCAGCATGGACTAAAGGAGCCCCAGATCACCCCTAACTCTTCCTATTTGGTTGTTGCACAGAACTGAGCTGCCAGGTACTGGAGATTAGCTGGTCTGGATTTATCTGCCCGGGCAGATTCGCTGGCCTAAGTTGGAGCAGCTGGTGTCCCTCAGCCGAGTGGAGCTAACCGTAGGTCAAGGCAATGGAAAGCTCTGTGGAAAGCAGAGCTCTTGAGAAAATTTGGTTCTGTGTTGCATTATGTGAGCGTATGAGGCCGCTCAGGCTGCCGTAAGAAAGCACACGGGCTGGGTGGTTTGAACAACAGGCATTTATTTTTTCTCCCAGGTCTGGAGGCCAGAAGTTCATGACCAAGGTGTGGGCAGGTTGATTTCTCCCTAGGCCTCTCTCCTTGTCTTGCAGATGGCTGTTTTCTTCCTGTGTCTTCAAATTGCTCTCCCTCTGCTTGTATCTCTGCCCTACTCTGCTCTTCCCATAAAGACACCGGTGAGGCTGGGTCAGGGACCGCCCCGGTGACCTCATTTCAACTCCATTGCTACCTTAAAGACTCTGTCTCCAAATACAGCCACATTCTGAGGTCCTGGGGGTCAGGGCGTCGGCATATGCATTGTGGGGGGGCGCAGTTAGCCCAGAGCAGCAGGATCATCGGTTGGGTTACCAGAAAGGGCTGATCACGGATGCTCCTCCCTGCCCCGGGCAGTCGCCATGACGCCTGGTATTGTCAAAGGAGCTCGTTTTGTGTCACGGCCGTAGGACAGAGGCCCCTCAATAAACTTTGGCCAGCGGGGGGCTAGAATCAAAGTTATGCCCTCAGACTTAATAAGTGGGACGATTCTTGCCTTGCAAATCAGAAAGCTTTTGAGAGTGAGAAAAAGAGCCATTCATAATTATATAAGGTCAACAGATACAGACTAGGGTTGTCTGGCAAATTGGGTAATTGGTCTTATTAATAAATCATGTTACCACACTTTTCTGCTCCCCAGATTCTACACTGCGTTATGTTGGTGCACCCCTTCTCTCAGGCGATGGCTTCCTGTCCCGCCAGGGAGAGAAGCACAGGGCCTGGGGAAATGACCGCAATAGGAGTCTTTCTGGAGAGCAAGCCCTCTTCACCAGCCTTCAAGTTCGTCAAATTCACCAGTTTCTGGCCCCGCCCCGGGGGTGTGGCCTAACCGGTCTGGGGTGGGGCCAGGGCGCCCAGGCTGGTGAAAATCCCTCTGATGACTCGAAGGTGAGGTCGGGCTTGAGAAGTGGGAGGGGCAGAGCTCAGGCTCCTCAAACCGCAACGGACACTGGTGGGGCAGCAGGTTCCCACTCAGCAGTGCGGGCGCCGCTCCCGGGGAGGATGGCCGGCTCTCGGCCTCTCTGAGTGCCCCTCCTCTAGCCCTGCCCAGAGCTAGGCTCCCGTTTGGCCTCCTGCTTCTGGAGGACCCTGCATTTGGAAGGTATGGGGACTTGCGCAGACGTGAATGAGATTTTCCTTCCAATTTTGCTAGCGCGATATGTGTGTGTGTGTTTTCTCTAATGGCCAGAGCCCCCCAGTTTGGAGCAGTAGCTCATTCCCCACCAAGATGCAGTCCAATGCTAACATACCAAAACCTCATCTCAACCCTTGATATGCAGCGACTCAGACTCCAGGCCCATTCTGCACAGGCGCACCCTGCTTAGCTTTTTTCTTTCCCAGGTTTGGACATGGCCTCGGAGGCATCACACCATGCATTCACCACCTCAGCTCTGCTGGGACCACCGTGGATACCTCGAGCTCCGGGGGACACCAGGTACGTCCCCTCAGTTCTGACTGCTTCTCCGGACCCAGTGGGGTCTTTTCTCCGCTGCGTCTCTGTGGCCTTCTGAGGTTTACACCTTCCAGCCTCTGCCTTTTGGACCCTCGCCTGGAAATTCTGTAGCAACTCAGCCCCAAACTGTAAGTTCACTCCTGTAGAATTGTGTCCCGTCTTCCATTATGCCCCCGGCATCTAACACAGCACCTGGTCTAGTCGCTGCTAGTAACGAATTGGAGAAATGAGTGCTCTTCTCCCCTCTGGCTCCAAGCACAGTTTCCTCTCGCATGGCTGTTTGCAGTAGGAGACAGTTTCTTTTTACTCGTAACAGTGCTTTGTGGTACCAGAGTTCAGTCTAAGGAAGGTTCAGTCTAACATGGTTCACGGCAAAACCTCAGCGATTGCAGGTTAGACACCTGTAACAAGTGCAGTTCTTGGCTGACTTTGCCATTGGTGCTCAACTCTGGTCGTGCTGTACAATCACGCGAGGAGGATTGGTAACTGTAAATGTTGGGTGTGCACACGAGTGAGCGGAAGCATGGTCTCTGGGACTCGGACCGTGCCCATCTCCCCATCTGCCGCCCGCTGAAGGACACGGAGTGGGATTGCGGAACCTGGCGCGTGGCTTGCTCGCTCTGGGAGTGCCTTGTAGAAAGCTGGGGAGCAGTCAGTTGTGTTGCTTCTAGCAGGCTGCGTGTATGGAAGCCACCTGATGTCTCAGAACCGTGGTTGTTGAAATGGGGTTCCAGGGCCAGGAGCCTCGGCATCACCCAGAACCCCACTGGAAATGTAATTCCCAGCTCCATTGAGACCTACTGAAGCAGACACTCTGGGGGCGGCACCTGGCGATCTGCATTTTAACAAGCCCTCCAGGTGATTCCGTTGTAGGCTCCAGTTGCAGGCTGTGGGGCATAGGGCACATTCTGGGCACCTGGAGGAAGTTGCACCACAGGTGTCTGCTCCCTCCTCCACCTGTACTGTGTCTTGGCTGGGTTGCATTGTGTGAGCAATCAGACATTGGGTTGCATCAGACCCCAATCCATCCATGAAAGCACTGTTCATCACACCTCTATTATGGCTAGGTGTTATTCTAGGCCCTGGAGATGCAAAGGTGGGCACATTGGACAAGGTCCCTGTCTTCTTGGAACTCACAGCCTGTTGGGGAGGACAGGCATTATTTCCAAATAACAGCCTGATACGCAATAAACAGTGGAGCCTGCTGTGCAGGAAAAGAATAGCTTGTGAAGGGAGACTTGACCTAATTCGAGAGGACTGCCTTCTTCAAGCACAAGTTCGTAGGCGAGGGATGTCGTGGAGAAGAGAGGGATTCTTAGGTGGGAGGGGCCTGTATTAAGGCTGTGCAGTGAGTGATGGCATGGTGTAATGAAGGTGCTGACCGGGAGGATGGAAGTGGGGTGCTGGACACTGGACGGGGGAGGGGCAGCAGAGCAGGGAGCCCTGTAGGGGCGGCTGTAGTGTGTGAATGCCGCAAACACACACAGGCGCCCTGCTTACAGTACCTATGCGGTGGTGTACGGAGTGGCTACAGCACAGAGTATGTTTAAACATGTGTGTGCACTGTGTATACATATATAAAGCATAGATGATATAACACGTGGTAGTACATGCGGTGGGTGGCCGGAGTAGTAAGGCCACTGGGTGTCGGTGGCCACCTTCCTCTCGGATCAGGCCCTGTCATCATGTCCTCCACGTGATTTCCCATCGCTCCTGCTAATTCCACAGTCTTGTAGCTGCCTTGGAACTTTTCATTCACCAAGTTCGCCTCATTTGGCTGTAATGACAGCCCCCAGGAAAAGTGCAGATTGGGTAAGTGCAGGGTACTGGTGTTTCAGCACCCTGGAGATTCACAGCTGTGACTCAGCTGCAACCAGCTGGTTCAGCCCCACTCCCGTTCTTTACATCAGCGAAGACACAAACCAACCAACCTGCCTCACCCAGGAGAGTTAGCTGGGGTCGGTGCTCCGAAAACCAAAAGGCACCAGACAAGAATGAAAAGTTTATGGTTCTCAAAAGCTAAAACCGAAAGCCAGAATTTATATTTGTCCGTGCAGCCCTTTAGAACTCAAATGTCTCGCAGTATTGCTATTTGCAATGGTCTCCCCAGAGAAGGGCACTTCATTATGAGGTTAAGTGTGGATCTATGCCTCATCTAATATTTTCCAGCCAAACTTCAATTTAATGCCAAGCCTTTTTTAAGCTCCTTACAGGAGTAAGGTGCAACGTGAAATTTCTAAGGAAGTCCCTCAGGAAGTCACAATGTAGCAGAGGAGAAGCCGCAGGTCCCCAGCAGCCCAGGAAAGGAGGGGAGGCACTGGGGCAGCTGCGTGGGGCAGTGTGTGAGCGTGCGGGCAGGAGGGGTTCATTCTGACATGTGCGGGGCAGGGGATGTGCAGGGTGCATCGTTTTCTCCGGAGAGAACAGGGAACTGGGTCTTCGCAGGCTTTATTTCTTCCATGGCTTTCTTCCAGTTGCCCTTTGGACTGAGGATCAGGGAGGACAGGCGAGGAGGGCCCACCAAGAGGAGACCCTTTGCCTGTGTACTCGAGAGAGACTGTAAAGTAGGAGAGAAATTGTAACGCAGGCAAGGAGAACAAAACTGGGTGGGGGGCAGCGGTGTAAAGATGTTGAGAGGGAAAGGAGCTGGGGGAGAGAGGAGGCAGGGATCCCCTGAGGTTGGGCCGCTCTGAGAAGGCCTCTCTCCGGAAGTCAGGGCACCATGTAAGACAAGTGGGTGGAGCTCTGTTCGAAACCTGCTTGTTTAGAAATCGTGTAAAGTAACACATTGACCAAAATGGAGACTGGAGTGAATTATCATCCTTTTTTCTTTTTTTCCACACATTGGTAATTTTATTTTGCTAGAGGAACAATTCAGCAATATTTTTATATTTGTACTTGTTAAGCATTTTGGCTCATTTTCTGAATATTGGAGATTTTTAATGGCTTTGGGTTTCATTGTCTTTATCATTTTTTTTTCCATTTTATTTTTAGGCGTAATGACTCTTTTCATAGCCAGTAAGTGCAAAAAGCCTCCATGTGACCAAGTGAAGAGCAGCACAGTAGTCTGGGAACCCGGGGTGCTGGGCACACGGTGGGTTATTGCCGCGTCCTACAGAGGGGACTGCGAAGGGTGTCACTACGTGAAGATTCTGTCGCTGGGGGAGTTAAGTCTTCTAATTAATCCTTGCTTTTAAGATATGAAATGAGCAGTGCCCTGGAGCCTGGGGCGTTTGAGGAGAGCGGTGGCACTTGAGGATAAGCAGGCTGAGATGGAAGAAGATTTTGGTGCAAAGCCTGGTTTTGTTTTCCATGTTCTGAAGAGACGAAGGTTAGCAAGACAGGGAATGGGGGTTTTAGAGACCTGGGCTCTGTTTCCAGCGTTTTCACTGGTTCGATTTCCTTGCCCGCATGGATGGCGGAGTCCTTAGTATAAAAATAGGAGTCCCTCCGTGCTGCCGGTTCTAACCTCCCCACGAGACATCAGCAAATTCAAATTTTAAATTGATCGTGCCTTCCAGGTGTGCGTTCAAGTTTTCTGGGGTCTGAAGCTTACATGATTTGGGGGGCTTTCTTTAGAAAAAGGATAGAAAACACTGAAAGCACTAGGTACGAAGAACGAGGAAAGAAGTCACAACAAACTACAGACTGACCAATAGCACGAATATCTGACAAATTGGACACATCAAGTCTACGGCAACACATTGAATAATTCCCTCTGAAAGAAATCTAGAACCTGGCCAGGTGTGTCCGTGGGAGCAGGCGAATTTAGATGCCTCCTGTGTTGTCATCTTGGACTTGAACCCCTGAATTCTTCTTGTTTAGAATAGTTTTGGTTCTCTTAGTTTTCTTCATGCAAACAGTCTTATAATCTGAAAATAATTATCATTTTATCTTCTGCATTCCAATTACTATATCTCCAGTGTTTTTCTACTACTGGATCACATTGGCTAGTACCCCAGAACAAGGTCAAGTACATAGTTGAGGTAGTAGATCTAGTTATCTTGTTTCTGTCCTTTGTAAGAATGAATCTAGTATTTCCTCATTAAGCTGGCTCTTGGGCTGGGAGATAGTGAGTGAATTACTTTATCAACTCAAAGAAGTATGCATCTCTTTCTTTAATTAAGATTTTATATCAGGACAAAGCATTGATGAATCACACAGAGTGCGTGTGTATCAGGTTGAGTAAGCATTTGATTAAGATGTGTTTTAAAGTGACTATCTATTCACCAGTTTGGGCATGTCAACTCTTCCAAGTGTATAAAAGTTATGGTGCGTGTACTTCATGTAACGAGAGAACCAAAAGAATCCCTGGAGGTATTTCTTGCTGTGCCCCACCTGCCTCTCTCACCATTCCTATGGTGAGAAGTGCTCACGGTGCTCAGAGGATTATCACCACAGGAGAGGAAAGGGGGAAGAAATGGCAGGATAATGGGGTATTGGTTCCCTGTGTCCGCTGTAACAAATAACCACGCATTTAGTGGCCTGATAAAGGCACATACTTATTATCTTTACAGTTCTGTAATTCAGAAGTCTGAAAGGGATGTCCCCGGGCTAAACTGGAGATGCTGGCAGGGCTGCATTCC